>NC_143575.1:26986411-27152661 GCF_048544385.1 Mastigoproctus giganteus | reverse complement strand
GCTGCTGTCAGTGACTCATGCTCCTCAAATCAAAGCATAGCTTTGAAGTTTTAAATTTGCATTTGTACTCTGACACGTTTAAAGCGAGTTACATTTTTTAATATAAATGGATTTTTCACAGTCGAATTCATAAAAGATTAAAATTATAGATAGCATTAAAAAAATTAACAATTTTGAAATTTTTTTAATTCCACAATAGATAAATTTTTTAATTTATCTATCATGCGACAAATACAAAGTTAATAGATGTTTCCTTCCAAATAAGACACTGAATTAATGAACTTCTTTACATTCTTGTTAAAAGAATTTAAATATACTTTTATTAGGGGCACATAGAAAGGATATTTGAGGCAAAAATGAATAGTAATAAACCTAGAGGCAGCAAAGAGGAGGGATGGTAGATTGTTTAATGGTATCAAGCAAACATTACAGAAACAGCAATTAGAGCTCTGGTAACAGCTAACAATCTAACAGGAAGGATAGCACAAAAAAAAAAAAGTGAAGGTGGTAGCTGTTTATTTCATCAGCAACTAAGGCTATATTTGTTGTGTTATACATATACACCTAAACCTCTTTTTATGCGAATTTTTTTTACAGGAATTCAGAGTTACGCAAATTGGGATATCAAAAATAATTTTTTTTTACACGTAAAAAAAAATTATTTTTTTCACGTAAAAGTGAATAAAAATTTTTATTCACTTTTACGTGACCAACCTAAAGTCTAAGTTAGGAAAAAATCTGTAATTCAAGAAAATTCTGAGAATTTTGTAGAATTGCATTCTCATTTCAATTAAGAAATTTCTAAATTCTAAATTCCCCGAATTACATAACTGACTATGCATAAACAAAAAAAAAACAGCAGTTTTTTGCAGTTTGAATTTGGTTTCTCGTATCAACTTAGAAAATTCTTACGAATTTCATTTATTGGAAATTCCCCGAATTACATAATGACTGCGCATAAAAAAGCAGTTCTTAGGAGTTTGAATTTGGTGTTTGAGTAGACAACACAGTTACCGCATTTTTTGCATTTGCATTTTTTAAGTGAAATCAAAATAAAAATCACGTTATAAAATTAATAATTTTGCCAAGAAATAATAAATGGTAAGCTACATTGTATGTAATTTTCAAACTTTCATTTCATATGATGTTGCCGATAACCAAAAAAATAAGGAAAGCCGTTTCCTTGGATATAAAAATTCAAATTTTAGATTGTCTTCAAACTGGGGAAGGTGTGACGGTTGTGGGTAAGCATTTTGGAGTCTGTGAATCAACTATCAGATCTATAAAAAAAAATGAAAAGGTTATTAGAAAAGCGGTATGTTCTGGTACAAAATCGAGTGCGAAATTATCATCATACACAAGAGATGTTGTTCTAGAAAAGGCCGAAAAGGCTTTAGTAATGTGGATAGAAGATAATGTACAAAAAAAAAATGCCAGTTGACGGAAATTCCATCAAGCAATCAGCATTGAGATTTTATGAACAGATTAAAAAACTGCAGCCAGATACTTCATCTCAATCGAGGAAAAAATATGAATTTCATGCAAGCAATGGTTGGCTGGCTAAGTTTATTAAAAGACATGCTCTTCATAATATAAAAATTAAAGGTGAAATAGCTTCTGCTGTGGAAATGGCTAAAGCATTTCCACAAAAACTTGCTAAAATAATTGAAGATGGAGGATACACTCGTGAACAAGTTTGGAATATGGATGAAACTGGCCTTTTCTGGAAAAAAATGCCAAACAGAATTTACGTATCAAAAATACAAAAAACTGTTGGTGGTTTCAAAGCAGCAAAGAATCGCATAACACTCCTATTTTGTTCAAACGCTTTAGGAGATCGGATGTTAAAACCACTGCTCATAAATCGATCATTAAGACCATGGCCAATGAAAGGCATAGATTTTCAAAAATTGCCAGTTCATTGGATGACCAACAAAAAATCTTGGGTGACCATTGATATTTTCACTGAGTGGTTCCACAAACATTTTGTGCCAGAAGTTAGACGCTATTTGAATGACAAGTGTCTCGAATTTAAAGTGCTTTTGATTCTTGGTAATGCACCCAGTCATCCTGCCATAGAACACCCAAATGTGCAATTTTGTTTTCTGCCACCCAATACTACATCATTGCTACAACCTCTAGATCAGGGTATAATTGCGACTTTTAAAATATATGTCAGACGAACATTTCAGTTCATTTTGAACAAGCTAAATGATGATGAAACACTGTCAGTTATGGATGTGTGGAAAAAATTTTCAGTTATGGAATGTACAAATCAGGTTTGATTTTCGTTATCTGAATTGACACCAGAAACTATGAATGCATGCTGGAATGCTATTTGGTCCACATGTGTTAAAAAGAATGCTCCTGTTCCCTTCAATCATACTGCAGAATTCCCCAATATAATAAGTTTGGCATGTGAAATTGGTGGAGAAGGATTCGATGATCTTACGTCAGCAGATATCGAAGAATTGTTAAATGATAAACCTCTTAGTGAAGACAAAATAGTGGAGATTGTTTCTAAGACTCCTGAAAGTGAAGAAGTTAATAATAATGATCAAGATAATCCTACTTTTACTGCTGATATAATTAAAGAAGGTCTTAAACTGGCCAGTAATTTAGGCAATTATTTTGCCCGATATGATCCAAATGGAGAATGTGCTGGGAAGTTTTCACATGAGCTTAAGTTGATAATGTCTTCATACAGAGAATTATATCGTGATTTATCTAAAGCATCAACACAGCGATTAATAACTGAGTTCATGCCTAAAACTACTGAAAAAACCAGTGGTACTTTTGTTCAAGACATGACAAGATGAATTCCACAAGTTGAGGTGGAAGTCAATGACGATAATACCATATCTAGTAGTTCTAGTGATATTACAGTCTCATGAAAACTAAAGCTTTTGTGTTTATTGTCAGAAACTGATAGCAAATAACATAATTTTTTTATAGAATCCTTAGCAAACAACTGAAATGAATGTTTTTTTTTTAAAGTTATTAAAATTCATTATATGCGTGTTCTCCACGAAATTTAAATAAAAATCTTATGATCCTAATGAATTTAATGTTTGTATTTTTCATTATTTTGCTTATATTTCAAGTTTGGAACCAATCTTCACTTTTTCTATGGAGTCAGTAGTTCTTTTTACGTGAATTATTTTTACGCATAATTTTTAGGAACGTATCTATCGCATAAAAAGAGGTTTGGGTGTATCCGTATTGACAAGTGTGTGTGTGTGTGTTCATGGGCCAATTTGCATGTTGTGCAGGCAAAACCACCAGAATAATCCACAGGGGAAAAACCAAACTCTCTCCCCATCTGAGATGATCAACTACAGTTTCAATTTAATAAATCTTCAGTCTCTAAGATCCAAATACAAACCTCCCCAACTGAAGTGAGAAACCACTGTATTGTCATAAAAAAGCAAATGAAAGAGTGGTAGTCTAAAGTGCTGATTTGTACTATCATGGTGATCTCTACACCCCCTGGGTATAACAGATTTCATTATTCACCACTAACTATAAAAACATGAATTTCTTTTGATAAATCATAACAAAAGTGGCACTACAATACTATAAAATTGCAGGGCTTTTATTTAATTCATTTATATAAAATTTATTTACATAAATTTATATGCTTTTCTACATTGGATTTCAGTTATGGTGAAAGCATTGTTCCAACCAAAGGCTATGTGGGCCTAGTTTTCAACCTTAAGGCTTGGGCTTATGTTCAACTTACAGGCTGAACAAAAGCACCTCTGCAGTGTTGTAATGTGTACAGCAAACATGACCCAATTCTAGAAGTTAAACATACATAAAACAGTTGTTTTTATATAAAAGCTTTATTTCCATAAATCTTGGATGTTCAATTAGGCAAAATACATTATTCACAATTTAGCATATGTTTTCTAACAGAGACCACCTGCTAGCTGATGAAAAGCCATTATCAGACTGTTAAGTGCATAGCAGATTCACCTTTTCTAGCACTATATACACAACATTGTTTCTAATTTAACAAGAAAATTAAACAATTTGATTGTTAAATCAAGAAACCGATTTAACACTTTTGTACCTATAGGTACTACATTCTAGTATGGTACAGCTAGGTCTTGCCTGTGATCAGTTAACAGCCATCTCATAAACCCAAAATCAAGGCCCAAAGATGGATTTCGATATGGAAATCCAAAACATAGGCAATTTTATTTAGTTATTGGAATTGTTTTGGTATAATTGTATTAACTCATCCTTTCATACCAATAAATAAATTAAATATTTCATGTGGTAAGTGTCTTTTATTAAAATTTTCTTACTTATACACAAGGGAATATCAAAAAATTTATACCCTGATCTAGATAAAACATCAATAGAAAAATGCCACTAAATAAATTGCCTACATATTCAATAACTAACACATGAAATTTCATTCCCATAGGTGATCATACACCAGAGGTGGAGCCAGAATCCGAGGAAGGACACTGTGATTGACAAAGTGGAATATCAAGCAGTGATTAAGTTTCTGCATTTGCAGGGCAAGAAAGCCCAGGAAATTGATGAAGATATGAAAGCTGTACATAGGCAGAATTGTCCATCCTATCACACTGTAAAAAAGTGGAAATGGGAGTTCCAGTGCGATTGTACAAGTGTCTTTGACAAGCCAAGAGAAGGAAGGCCATCAACATCCACAGATAGTGACACGGTTGCAAAGGTTGAGCAGCTGGTGCTGAGTGACAGACATGTGACAATTCATTTCATTGCAAATGCAGTGGGAATTAGTTATGGGTCTGCCCATAGCATTTTACATGACCATCTGCACATGTCAAAGTCTCCGCATGATGGGTTCCAAGATTGCTGATGCCTTTGCAAAAAGACGCCATTGCCACCACCAACTTTGTTGCCCAGTGCTGCTTCAAACTACTGCAGCACCCACCCTATTCTGGCCTAGCACCGTCAGACTTCTTGTTTCAAGAAATGAAGAAACCATTGCATGGACACCACTTTGATTCGTCTCAGGAAGTTATCAATGAAGTGGAATCATGGTTTCCTAGTGTTATTGCCCAGTGCAGCTTCAAACTACTGCAGCACCCAACCTCTCCTGACTTAGCACCGTCAGACTTCTTGTTTCGAGAAATGAAGAAACCATTGCGTTGACATCGCTTTGATTCATCAGGAAGTCATCAATGAAGTGGAATTGTGGTTTCAGGCAAAAAGTGCAGACTTCTATGATCAAGGTATTAAACAACTGATCCATAGATTGGAGAAATGTGTTACTATACATGGAGAGTACATAGAAAAGGATTAAAGTTCCTGCAAAGTTTCACCTTTCTAGGGCTATTATTTCTAGGTAAGGGTATGAACATTTTGATACCCCCCCTCGTATGTGGAAATACTTCAGTAGTATTTCCACATAATGTCCTTCATAAGTTTAATAATGGTTTGATATCTCTCAAACTATGCAAAATATAACAGATTATCCAATATTCAAGAGGAAAACAAATGACTATTTACCTGATCGAGCTAATTCTTTTTTCAAAAGACTTAAAGATACATCAACTGGTATTGAAACTTTAGTGGAGAAGCTCACCGTTTCTCCATTTGCTGGCATGTAGCACTCAATACCTAAATGAAAAATAACAACTCAGTGATTACGTAAATGATTTGCTTCATTAATTTCAAAAAAGTACATGTGATAACAAAGTTAATAATTATCAAAAATAAAAGAAAAATTTCCTACCAAACTCTTGTTTAATTTTCTTTTTGAGAAATTCCATTTTTGATGCTTCTCCATGTACTAACAATACATGGACTGGTTCACAGTGTCGAATTAACTGCATAATTCCCTTAGCATCTGCATGAGCACTAAAGGACATGTACTGCACAGACATTTTTACTTCTATCTGCAAAAATCAAACACTACAAATTAAAGTTGCTCTTATTAGAGGATTACTACAAACTGAAAATTTGCAGTATATAATCTATTTTATAGCTATAAATTTTTGATCATTAAATATTTAATAAATGTTTCAGATCCCAAATGTCTATGAATATCAAATTCTGTAGAGGGCAGTTATGTAATAAATAAATGAGTTCTATTGCATATATGTGTCTTGTTTTCCAAAATGACTGTCCAGTTTTCATTATATATATTTACTTTACAAGTTACTAACAGTTGGTTGTGCTTCTAAATGAATGGCAAAAATTAATGGATGGTAACTGGAGTAAGGCAGATAGGCTCTTTAAAGTTACTAATTATCAATTTTAATTGTGGTTTGGTTATCACATTCCTTTTCAAAAACTGCAAAAGAGCACAGTGAAATAAATCATTTATATGTTAACCAGTAATTTTATAGTCAAAAATTAAGTTTATACAGTGCAGCTGATACTATGGGTTTGTCTCTTCTGGCAAATAAATACATGTTTTATTTAATACTGCCCTAACTTACAAGTGTGAACAAAGAATGCACACCTTATGAAACAAAGAATCTGCAAACCTTATGAAACCCACTGGTTTATTCCTCATTATTCAGTTCTGAGATATATAAATGACACACTTCTGAGAGACTATTTCATCAAAAGAATAAATGGCAATTTATTAATTGCCATTTAATGCCATTTAAGTGAAACAGTAAATTGTACTATGATAAACATTTAAAAAAATCATAGCTGTTTTAATTCATTCTATAGTTAATATTGCATTTTTGTGTCTCCCTTTCCATATTGTAATGTTCTGTTATGTCACATGTGAACT
This sequence comes from Mastigoproctus giganteus, assembly GCF_048544385.1. NCBI lineage: Eukaryota > Metazoa > Arthropoda > Arachnida > Uropygi > Thelyphonidae > Mastigoproctus > Mastigoproctus giganteus. The sequence goes on along the minus strand of NC_143575.1, from coordinate 27,145,913 downwards.
ATAGTGGTGTGCTAGCAGTAATTTTGTGTTTTCTCTCTCTTACTCTAGGCATCATTGGTGCCAGTGAACATTAGTTTTACAATTTACTGTTTCACTGTTAAGAGTGCATATTATTTTTTTTCACAAAAGTGCACTATAATCTCATAGCACAAAAACCAGAAGAAAAGGATTAATCCTTTTCTTCTGGTAAAGCCTTGGTAAAAAAATGTAAGTATAAAATGAATTTATTTTATCCTCATGTTGTTATTTGCACTAAAATAACAGTTTCAAGAGAGAGAGAGAGAGAGAGAGAGAGAGAGAGAGAGAGAGAGAGAGAGAGAGAGAGAGAGATCAAATGCATACTTACAATCTGTCTGTTCTCAAGTTCAATCTTCTTTGCACCTGTTAAAACTTTATGCCCTACTGTTCCAGATACACAATAACCAGGCATGATTACCTAAAAAAAAAAAAAGTATACATATATTTATTTAGTTTATGAATTTTTACTTCTTTGTTTTCTGATCAACTGCCAGTGCATAAAATTTTAGCTTGTAAGACTAAAATTCTCATATTAATAATAATCCCAATTTTGCAACACCAAAATGAATATATTAAGCTGCTTATCACACCAGCAATATAAAATTTTAAAAAGTAGATGTGTTTTTTATTTTTTTCAAATAATCAAATATTATTGCAAAACATGTACTTTACCATGTTATTTTCACTGGATGCCCATCGTTTAAAAATATGAAGGGAAAGACCTGAATGCAGCATCCCAGGAGTAGCAAAAACAACCATAGGGCCTGTATTGTCTATGTACGCTTTATCAAATGGCTAGAACAAAATAAGAGATAAGAAAAAATACTTCCTTGCTTTATATATTGCATAGAGAGAATTTAATTTGTATGTTAAAAAAATGTAAATATGCATTAAAGACAAGTATTTGCAAAACTCAAATATGCAGAATATTTATTTGCATAAACACATCCTTAATATGCTGAATACAGAAGAAATACAAAACCCATAACTTAGCTGAAAAATCTGTTGTACACAAATTAGTAGGATGTCAGTTTTTCTCGAATAGTATAGCAGGTATACCCTCTGGATTTTTTTAGATGAATAGCGTATACCTTCTGGTTTTTGAAAGACTTGAAAAAATATATTATTAAAACATTTACTGAAAATTAAAAAAATAAATTTATTACATTTTATTTTTAGGCAATACTTACAGTTTTATTATTTTTAATATATATGCCGTATATATAATTAAGTAAATATGCCGTGTGTGTGTGTGTGTAAATATATATACAGGGTGTCTCAAAAATACACGGCATAACTTCAGGAATGAGTTCCTCATATTTAGACAATAAAAATATTTTATATCAACATAGTGGTCCGGAAATGCTTGGTTTCTGAGTTTTGAAGGTCTGTCTATGACACTTAACTGTTCTCATCACCTTATAGTAATTGTTCAAAATGTCCACCTTCTGCCTGAATACAGGCCTCACGCGACATCTCATGGACTCGTGAAGACTATGCCAAATTCCTGGCATGTTTCGTATTGCCTCACAACCTGCCACAATTCGATTGCGGAGAGTTTCCACATCAGCTACTGGAGTCGAATACACCAACGACTTTAAATGGCCCACAAGAAATCTAGTAGGGCCACAAATCAGTTGGGCGTGGAGGCCAGGCAGTTGGTCCACCTCTACTTATCCACCAACCAGGAAACCTTCGATTCAGGTAATTGTGGGCTAGGTGGCTGAAATGTGTGGGAGCGCCATCATGCATGAAGTGTGCTTATTAACGAATGATCAGTGGCGTGTCGTCCAAGAAATCAGGCATGTTGTTTTCCAGAAAGTTTCTGTACGCCTGCCCTGTGAGTTTGTTTGGAAGTACATGGGGCCCAAATAACTTAACACCAAAAACACCCGCCCAGGTGTTGAGGCTGAACCGCTGTTGGTGATGTGATGAAAGAATTGCATGTGGGTTTTCCTGAGCCCATACATGCTGATTGTGAAAGTTTTGGATTCCGTCTCGTGTGAACTGTGCTTCATCTGTAAATATCACTAAGGCAGGAAAGTGAGAAGTTGTACCACACTGCTGCAAGAACCACTGACAGAACATTACTCGCACAGGGTAATCTGCTGGTGACAAAGCCTGTACCCGTTCTGGTGTTCTTGCAACACTCTCCAAATAGTCGAACGTTTAAAAGCCAGCTGCATTGCTATTCTGCATGTGCTGTTTCCAGGAGTGGCATGCACAACATCCAAAATCTCCTCCTCTACTTCAGGAGTTGAAGATCTTGGTCGTCCTCTGTTGGCAGCATGAGGTGTAAAGGTCCCATGCTCACAAAGGCGGCGATGGATACCGTCAAACGTTTTCCTGTCTGGACATCTTCATTCTGGGAACCAAGGACGGAATGAAGGAAATGATGAAGGAAATCACCTGCGGGAGATAAGACATTCCAGTTAATAACTCGGGAACCAACCATATCCGGAACCATGTTGATATAAAATATTTTTATTGTCTACATATGAGGAACTCATTCCTGAAGTTATGCCATTTATTTTTGAGACACCCTGTATATTTATATTAGCATTAGCATTAGTAGAGGCATTTGATGCAAGAAAGCAAGCTTATGCAGCATCAGCCAAAAAAAAAAAAAAAAACACTTCCACCTCACCCCTCTGTTCGTTCAAAATACCTGTCCAGCTGAGCCTTAAACTTATTTAGGCTATCAACTTCCACGGCAAGGGACGGAAGTCTATTCCACCAACCAACCACCCTCTGGCTAAAGGCAAATTTCCGCACATCTATCCTACATCTGTCTTTCCTCAATTTGAATTTATGCCCTCTCAGGTGATTATTCTGAGCGAGAGGAAGAATCCCATCAGCATTGAGCATACTCAAACCATTCAAGGCTTTATACACCTCTATCAGATCACCTCGCTGGTGCCTAGTCTCCAGACACTGTAATTTGCAAAACTTAAGCCTTTCTTCGTAAGAGCACCCCTTTGTTCCATTCACTAATCTTGTTGCCCTTCTCCGTACTCGTTCCAGCAGCTCTACATCCTTCTTGAAATGAGGCCTCCAGACATGTATACAGTACTCTCTCTAGGTGTGGCCTGACCATTGCCTTATACAAGGGAATAGTCCTTATCCCTGCTAGAAAAATTCCTATATATATCATTGACAATACACCATGAGCTACTCTTGCAGCCCGTCTGCACTGCTCAGAGAACTTCATATCTGCCTGCACAATCACCCCCAAGTCCCTTTCATTCTCTACCACTGTCAGTGTAGTACCACAGAGTTGATACGTTGCTCTGGGGTTGCTGTTTCCCATGTGTAGTACTTTACATTTGTCAATGTTAAACTTCATTTGCCACCTCTCGGCCCATCTGCTCAACCTTTTCCAGATCCTGTTGCAGCAGCATAGTGTCAGTAGTGTCCTTGATAACCCTGCCTACCTTTGTATCATCTGCAAACTTCGACATTAAGCTTGATATACCCTCATCAATATCATTTATGAATACAGAAAACAATAATGGACCCAACACTGAGCCCTGAGGGACTCCACTAATAACATTAGTCCACGACGAGCAGTGTCCATTGATTACCACTCTCTGTCTTCTCCCCCTCAGCCATCCCTTTATCCACAGCAGCAATTTGCCTCCAATGCCACACTGCTCCAATTTGTACAGCAGTCTTCCATGTGCAACAGTGTCAAAAGCCTTTCTAAGATCAAAGTATATAATATCAAAGTTATTTCTTGCATCCAGTTCCTTTGTGACTGCATCATAGTATACAATCAAATTGTTCAGGCAAGACTTCCCCTTAACAAAACCATGCTGTGTCCGAGCTATAGCTGAAGTCTTGTCTAAATTCTGAAGTCTTTGTCTTATTTCAAAGTTTTGCATTAATTTTAATGAATATTTTGTATGTGGGACACTTTGGCTTACAAAATATGTGCACTTAAATGATCTCAGGTGGGGCTAAAGGGCTATAGACCCCCATTATCAAAATAATATGAATTTTATTTTTACTGCTACATAAATAAAGCTTAATAATTCTCAGAAACACTGCTGTAGCCTTCACCCCCCCCCCCCCAACACACAAACTGCTGGGGCTGCCCATGTATGTGCATGTGTGGCAAACATATAACAGCAACTAGATTATAAGAAGAATTGAATTTGATAATTTAAAAAAAAAAATTATAAGTGAAAATTTGTTGCATATCTTTTATTGGTATCTTGTTAACAGATGAGTGACTGCATTGCTCATGAATCAGGTATATCATACAGAGTATTCTAGTTGGTGATTGAGATAGTAATCATACTTAGGATTGATTTTTTATTTATTAAAAACATTTATTACTAGTAAGCAATACTGTAATCTTATTAAAATTCACCAGAGTATATACATGAATGCATATTTGTGTATCATGTGTATATAATTGTGATTTTCACTTCCCCCTCAGGTGGTAGATGACTTTCATCAACCAGTGAAATACCACCACTTTGCTTATTGGAGGCTTGAAGTGGTGAAACCCATGTTTAGTCTCTAGAGCAAAGTTTCCGGCATCCCCCATACTTCTCCTTCAACCCATGCACGGTACTGAGTACTATAGGTTTTGATACCTTTCGTGTTTGGGGTTTTCATAAAAAGAAAAAAAAGAAATGATCCTGCAGTGCTTCTTTAACTAGTGCCTCCATTAATTTTCCTGGAACAGAAGTTAAACTCACAGGTCTATAATTACTTGTGTCAGCCTTTGATCCTTCTTTGGGAATTGGGGTGACATTTGCACATCTCCAGTCTGTGGGTACCTCCCCTGAGTCCAAGGAAGCTCTCATAATTATGGCTAAGGATTTGCTTACTTCCTTTGCTGCCTCCTTTAATATAACTGGATAGATCCCATCCACCCCGGGTGCCTTTCTTGTGTTTATCTTCAACAATCTCTCCTCCACTTTACTCTCAGTTATTACAAGATTCTCTAGCTTACTGCTAGAGTTGAATACACCTCTGGCTTTTCCCTCGCTAAATAACTCCTCATGTGTGAATGTGGATGCAAAATATTCATTTAGTTTGTTAGCTACCTGAGCAGGATCATCAACAGTTGACCCATCGATATCAAGTGGACCAATCTGATTCATCCCCTTCCTTCTAGAGTTTACATAAGTAAAGAACTCTTTGCTGTTTTTCTTTGCATCCCTTGCCAAAGATTTCTCGCAATCTGCCTTCGCCTGCCTAACCTCCTTTGTAACTTGGTTACTGATCAACTTGTATCTATCATAGGCTTCTGTGTCATGTGTTAATTTGTATGTATCCCATGCATGTTTCTTCTCTGCCATATGCCTCATCAGTTCATCTGACATCCATTTAGGCCTAAACCTTGAACAATATTTCTTAATTGGTATGTATAGCCTAGTAGCTTCCAAGATAAGTTCTTTGAATGCTTCCCATTTTGCATTTGCTGTTAGTAACATCATCAGTTGGTCCGACGGTATAGAATTTAAATACTGTCAGTCCATCGTAGTCAATATATATCTATAATAATATATATATATATATAATAATAATAAGTTACACAGACAGCCAAAAGTAAAAGGAAAATATGGCCGAAATATATAATAACCTGTAAAATAAAATTACATCAAAAATAAGTTAATGGAAGCTGGCATCAGATAGGGGTAGGCTAATTTGACTAAGGTACAAAGGCTAAGGTTCAAAATAGGGGAAATAAAGCAAATATGCAATAAATCAGATATCAGCCAAAGTAAAATTAGATACATTTCATCAGAGGACTATGCCTGACCATGCATCAAAGGACTACGCTTCTATACCTGCCCAAAGCTATGTAAGAGAAGAAAATTTTGAAAAAAAGAGTAATTAATAAAAGTTAATGAAAAAGTGATATAAGTCTTATAGAGATTAGACAGGATAGTCCCAACACAGTGTATTAATGAAAATTGCAATAAATTAGGTAATAAAGATTTTTAGTAGATACATAAATACCGGCAAAATGAAAGCGTACTGGAAATAAAAGAAAGGTCTGGAATGATACAACTAATCATAACGATAACTGCAACCAAAACAGTAAAACACAGTATCTATAATGAAAAATTTTACGCTTAAGATTTACTAGATACATAATGCCAATGCAATGAATTACCAAAGTTGAAGGAAATCTAAAATCCAAATCTAAAAGCATACCTAAGATAAAAAAGCAAGGCCCGGAATGACGGTGAAAAAAAACACAACTAGTCATAATAACTGTGATTAAAGCAGTAACAACTGGACAGAGACAAATCCAAGCATTATAATTTATACTACTAAAACCAACATCAAAGAGAGCTAAGAACAATAGACTACCAGTGACCTCTATAATCAGATATCAAAAACAATTTATAGAATCTATATTAAATTTTAGATAGAAAATGAAAGAATATGGCAAAAAGTGCAACAAACACAAAATCCACATAAATAAATAAAAATAGAAGTGGCTGTATTATAAGATTAGCATCGTGCAAAGCAGAAGATAGCTAAAACTTAAATTGAAATAAATTCAAATATAAAATAGATGAGTAAAAAACCAGGACAAAAAGTGACTAATACAGGAAAACATAGAAATATTAAATATAACAAATGCCCCAAAGTGCACAAAGCAGCAGCAAAGGAAACAAATGTATATAAATATAGTAATAACTATTAATGCAATATGGATGTAAAAGTCACAAATAATGCCAGTATACTGTCTGCATACGTGACATTTCACAGAGTATACCTTCTGCTAATTTTACGACTACAGCACTGAATCTAACAGATATCAACCATCAAACAGTCTGGGTGGTAAACCATTTATCAACTAATATCTTTGTCTTTGATAACATCACATACCTTAATGTGCTTGAAATCAAACATATTTCTTTGTACAAAAGTCTTCCGAATCTTCTGATTAGTCCAAGTTATGAACATCTTATAATAATTAGTAGCCTGTAATAAAGAAATCAAAAATTAAAATTCCTTCTTTCTCTCAATGCCATTAACTTGGCAGGTAAACTCCACCTGAGCACACAGTACATTTAGAAACAAAATCCTGAACATGCTTAAAGGAATGCCAATTACAATAATGATGTACTTTTAAGCAATGATTTTTTTTGATTTGGTAGTTGTTGGCGCATCGGCTTCTGTGGCCATATTGCACCTCCAAAGGTTTTTGCAGTACAGTGATCCAAGCCCGAGGCGGGAATCGAACCCGCGACCTTTGGGTTGCCGGGCAGGTACTTTACCCACTCGGCTAGCCCGGTCGGCACTTTTAAGCAAGCGATCACAGTAATGATTACTGAGGTTCTAATATTAATAAAATCTACATGTTACTAGTTACCACATATTTGGATCAACTGATGAATCAATTGGAAATTGACCTAGTTATTGCATTTATTAAATAACTTCAAGGGGTGTGCCAAGGCAATAAACTATACAAGAACACTTAGTCTTAAATGTTTCTACAGTAATGTTAAGGATGCCATTACACACTTAGCACACAGTACACTTAGAAACAAAATCCTGAACATGCTTAAAGGTATGCCAATTACAATAATGAAGTACTTTTAAGCAAGCGATCACAGTAATGATTACTGAGATTCTAATATTAATAAAATCTGCATGTTACTAGTTACCACATATTTGGATCAATTGATGAACCAATTGGAAATTGGCCTAGTTATTGCATTTATTAAATAACTTCAAGGGGTGTGCCAAGGAGATAAACTATACAAGAACACTTAGTCCTAAATGTTTCTACAGTAATGTTAAGGATGCCATTAATAAAATGATAGAATAGATTAACAGTAGCCTGTCAGAGGTGAAAGAGATTCTTGCACTGCTTCTATTGGAATGAGCAGAAGCCTGAAAAACAAGATGCAGGATATTTCAGAGACTGCCGGGAGTCATTGCGGTACATAGAAATAGGTGCATGCATACTTGCGTGTACACCAATGCTAGGAGTTTAGTAAATAAATTTGATGAATTTGAGGTATTGCTCAAAATATCAAAGGCAGATATTGTTGGGATAGCAGAGACGTGGTGTCACACAGATATAAGAAATGCAGAACTGGAATTTGGGGAGTACAACGTCTACAGAAAGGATAGACTGGATAGGAAAAGAGGAGGGGTTATGCTATTAGTTAAGAAATACATAAAATCCAAGGAAGTGAAGCCAGTCGACATCGCTGGACAGTGCAGTGTCGAGTCAGTTTGGTGTGGCATAACCATTGGGAGATCAAAATTGAGAGTAGGAGTGTGCTATAGGCCTAATGACTCTGATGAGTATAATAAGAAACTGTACAGGGAAATAGAGGGGGCCAGTAAATCAGAGAGTCTTATAATGGGAGATTTTAATTTCCCAGATATTGACTGGAATTTGTGGGTTGGTCACTCACACACTAGCAAGGCTTTTGTGGATTTATTGGATGATTTTTTCCTACATCAGCATGTTCTGGAGGCAACTAGAGGAACGAATACTCTAGATTTGATTATCAGCAGTGATTCTTCATGCATTAAGAATCTGCAGATAAATGAACCACTAGGTGGCAGTGAACACAGTGTGCTGAAGTGGGATTTACTCAAAGAGGTAACTACCATTAGGGGCAAAGGGAAGGGTTATTGCTTTCGTAAAGGCGACTATGATGGACTGAGACAGTATTTAAATTCTATACAGTGGGACCGACTGATGATGTTACCAACAGCAAATGCAAAATGGGAAGCATTCAAAGAACTTATCTTCGAAGCTACTAGGCTTTACATACCAACTAAGAAATATCGTTCAAGGTTTAGGCCTAAATGGATGTCAGATGAACTGATGAGGCATATGGCAGAGAAGAAACATGCATGGGATACATACAAATTAACACATGACACAGAAGCCTATGATAGATACAAGTTGATCAGTAACCAAGTTACAAAGGAGGTTAGGCAGGCGAAGGCAGATTACGAGAAATCTTTGGCAAGGGATGCAAAGAAAAACAGCAAAGAGTTCTTTACTTATGTAAACTCTAGAAGGAAGGGGATGAATCAGATTGGTCCACTTGATATCGATGGGTCAACTGTTGATGATCCTGCTCAGGTAGCTAACAAACTAAATGAATATTTTGCATCCACATTCACACATGAGGAGTTATTTAGCGAGGGAAAAGACAGAGGTGTATTCAACTCTAGCAGTAAGCTAGAGAATCTTGTAATAACTGAGTTAATAATAAATAACTTCAACAATTCAATTAAATAATTGAATTGTTGAAGATAAACACAAGGAAAGCACCCGGGGTGGATGGGATCTATCCAGTTATATTAAAGGAGGCAGCAAAGGAAGTAAGCAAACCCTTAGCCATAATTATGAGAGCTTCCTTGGACTCAGGGGAGGTACCCACAGACTGGAGATGTGCAAATGTCACCCCAATTCACAAAGGAGGATCAACAGCTGACACAAGTAATTATAGACCAGTGTGTTTAACTTCTATTCCAGGAAAATTAATGGAGGCACTAGTTAAAGAGCACTGCATGATCATTTAGACAAGACTTCAGTTATAGCTTGGACACAGCATGGTTTTGTTAATGGGAAGTCTTGCCTGACCAATTTGATTGGATACTATGATGCAGTCACAAAGGAACTGGATGCAGGGAATAACTTTGATATTATATACTTGGATCTTAGAAAGGCTTTTGATACTGTTGCACATGGAAGACTGCCAGGTGGGAAGGAGCAGCAGTGCGTAGCACACGCTTCTTGATTAGACCGGGGTTCGAGCCCGTCACCACCAAATACGGAGGATGCGGAAAGGTTAAGGAATGACCACCGCATATCCTGGAGCAATATGGCCTTAGTTGCTAATGCTCCTAAAAACCAAACAACAACAACAACAACATGGAAGACTGCTGCACAAATTGGAGCAGTGTGACATTGGAGGCAAATTGCTGCTGTGGATAAAGGGATGGCTGAGGGGAAGAAGACAGAGAGTGGTAATCAATGGACACTGCTCATCGTGGACTAATGTTATTAGTGGCTCAGGGCTCAGTGTTGGGTCCATTATTGTTTTCTGTATTCATAAATGATATTGATGATGGTATATCAAGTTTAATGTCGAAGTTTGCAGACGATACAAAGGTAAGCAGGGTTGTCAAGGACACTACTGACACTATTCTGCTGCAACAGGATCTGGAAAGGTTGAGCAGATGGGCCGAGAGGTGGCAAATGAAGTTTAACATTGACAAATGTAAAGTACTACACATGGGAAACAGCAACCCCAGAGCAACGTATCAACTCTGTGGTACTACACTGACAGTGGTAGAGACTGAAAGGGACCTGGGGGTGGCTGTGCAGGCAGATATGAAGTTCTCTGAGCAGTGCAGACGGGCTGCAAGAGTAGCCCATGGTGTATTGTCAATGATATATAGGAATTTTTCTAGCAAGGATAAGGACTATTCCCTTGTATAAGGCAATGGTCAGGCCACACCTAGAGTGCTGTATACAGGTCTCGAGGCCTCATTTCAAGAAGGATATAGAGCTGCTGGAGCGAGTACAAAGAAGGGCAACAAGATTATTGAATGGAACAAAGGGGTGCTCTTATGAAGAAAGGCTTAAGTTTTGCAAATTACAGTGTCTGGAGACTAGGCACCAGCGAGGTGATCTGATAGAGGTGTATAAAGCCTTGAATGGTTTGAGCATGCTCAATGCTGATGGGATTCTTCCTCTCGCTCAGAATAATCACCTGAGAGGGCATAAATTCAAATTGAGGAAAGACAGATGTAGGATAGATGTGCGGAAATTTGCCTTTAGCCAGAGAGTGGTTGGTTGGTGGAACAGACTTCCATCCCTTGTCGTGGAAGTTGATAGACTAAAGAAGTTTAAGGCTCAGCTGGACTCTGAATTAACAGAAGGGTGAAGTGGAAGTGTTTTTTTTTTTTTGGCTGATGCTGCATAAGCTTGCTTTCTTGCATCAAATGCCTCTACCAATGCTAATCCTAATGCTAATGAGTAAATTTTAACTCCTGGTTAGGAAAACTACTACCAACATAGTAGGGCTAATGGAAACATGGTGCTAGTGGCAGATCTAGGAAAAAATGACAGGAGGGCACCATTTGTTTTTTTATGTAAACCCCAAACACATGATGTATTAGAAGCTATAGTACTTAGTACCTTGCTTCGGTTGGAGGTTGAGAAGACGAAAGAAGGTATTTGTTGACATTGGACTTGAACTTCTGTAGACTGTAATTTTCAGGAAATACGTATGAAGGAAGGTTATTCCAGAAAACGGCAGTTGAATGAATAAATGAGGATGATGAAAAGTTGGTTCTGTGAGTTTGAAGTCGGACAGTAAATTGATGTTGGCTGGTGGCGGCACGTGTTCGGACTGTTTTGAAAGAGAGAGAGAGAGCGGGAATTATAGAAGCCAATTCAGAAGAACAGTGCCCATGGAAGTATCTGTAGAAGAGGCATGCAGCAGAAACAGTACATCTATGAGACAGTGAGTGGAGAGACTCTGTTAGAGATGAATCATTAATTAACTTAAGTGCCCTCTTTCGAATGGAATCAAGAAGTCTGAGAGAGGTTTTGGGGGCACCACCCCAGATGTGGGAGCAATATTCCATGGTAGGGCGTATTTGCAATTTGTACAGAGTGAACAGCTGTTTGGAAGAAAAGTAATGCCGAGAGTGAAAGAAAAAACAAAGTTTTTAGATGCAGAGGAAGCGATATTTGTAATGTGCTTGTGCCAAGAGAGATTAGAAGTCAGGGTAATCCCCAAAAGAGATATATCATTTTGCCTAGAAATCGGAGTGTCACTAAAGATAAGCACAGGAGCAGAAGAATCCTTTTTGCAAGATATAAGACAAGACTGAGTTTTAGAAGGGTTGAAATCAACTAAATTGTCTTTGCCGCACTGGAGAATTACCTGAAGATGGGCATTTAAGGAATTGATAGCAGATTTTCGAGAAGTTGAAGCTGATTGAGCAGGGCAAGGTTTCTTAAAATTGAAAGTAGAATGCAATGTGCCATCATCGGCAAAACTATGGATAGGATTTCCAGTCGATGGAAGAAGGTCATTAATATACAAGAGGAAAAGAGTGGGGAAAAATACTGAACCTTAGGGGACACCGGCATTAGTAGAGAAGTTAGAAGACAGAGAGCCATCTACCATCACCCTCAACTGAGCGATCAGAGAGAAAACTGGATAACCAATTACAAAAACAGTTGGCAAACCATAAGATGGAAGCTTGTTTAGAAGACCTTTATGCCAAACACGATCGAAAGCCTTTGAGATGTCAAGATCAACTACTTGTGTTTCACCAAACCTTTCCATTGAATTAGTCCATAAATGGGTAACATAAGCAAGAATATCACCAGTGGATCGACACTGACGGAATCCATACTGGCGATCGTTGATCAGACGGAAGGTTTCTAGGTAGTTCAAGAGTTGGCGGTTAATTGATTTCTCCTTTACTTTAGAAAGAGTAGAAGTAATTGCAATGGAACGATAAGTGGATGGGAGGGATTTGTCACCCTTTTTAGGAACTGGCTGAATATGAGCAAATTTTCAAGAAGGAAAAACACCTTTGGAATAAAAAAGTGAAAAAAGGCGGCAAAGAATAGGAGTAAGTTCAGGAGCACAGGTTTTGAGAACAAGTGGAGAAATACCATCGGGACCTGGAGCTTTCTTAGCATCACGATTCAGTAAAATCCTTCTGATATCCTTTTGACGGAAGACCACAGGAGGCATTGAATGGAGCGTGTTGGGAATGGTGGGAGGTGTTTTACCAAGATCATTAATACATGAGTTGGAAGAAAAATGGGATGCCAGCAAGTCAGCTTTATCCTTGGCTGAAGTGACAACAGAACCATCTAGTTTGGACAAAGGTGGGAGCAGAGATGGGCAAAAGTTGCGGCCAATAGTTTTGGCAAGAGACCAGAATGCTCGGCTACCATTAGGGCAAGAAGCAAGTTTTCTACTCTTAGCCTGTTCCAACTTTAGTTTGGACTGATTAATAACTGCTTTATAATTGTTGCGAGCTTTGGTGTAGGCAGAAAATGAAACTGAAGAATTAGAAACAAGCCAATTACGATATGCAACATTCTTCTCTTGAACAGCCTTAGCACATTTATTGGAAAACCACGGTTTAGATAAAGGACGAGATTTTAAAGTGGAGTGTGGGATAAAGGATTCCATTCTTGCAAGAATAATTTCACTGACACGACCTGAGCAAACATTGATATCAGAAGTTTTGAAACAGTAATCCTACCAAGGAAAAGAAGAAAAGAAGTCTCGCAGGTCATCCCATTTTGCATTCTTTTAATACCAAACAACAAGAGGTTATGAATAGCCATGAGATAAAGGTTCCATTGGAGAAGAGACAATCACCAAGTTGTGATCTGAAGTGCCTAAAGGACCTCTCACTTCAACCGTGTACTTAGAAGGGGTTTGTTTGTGAGAAAAAGATCAAGCGTATTGGCTGTATGATTAGGATTGTCCGGTATTCTTGTATGTAAATGAACAATCTGTGCAAGGTCATTGGTACTTGCAAAAGCCTCAGCATCTCGACCTGCTGGGTCGGTGTGACTAGAAAACGGAAGCCAGCTCGAGTTGTGAACATTAAAATCACCAAGGAAAATTACCTCACTGTTAGGAAAGTTGGACTGGAGAAAGTCAAGTTGCAAAGAGAGGAAGTCAAAGAGCTCCAAGTGATTAGCAGAATTAGGAGAACGGTAGAGACAACAGATGAATTTGACACAATGAGGTAGAGAGATTTTAAGCCAGAGAAGATCAAAGAGAGGAGATTCCAAATTGCCAAGTCTCTGACAGGGAATATCAGAACGGACATATGCACAAATACCACCTTTGAGGCGAAAGGAATCATACAGCGAATAATTTGGGCATCTGAGATGAACAGTAGTTGAATCAACCGATAACTGAGATTCTGTCAGAAAAAGTACACGAGGTTTGGCAGATTGCAAGTGGGAATGGACATCGTTGAGATTAGAATTGAGACCACGTATATTTGTGAAATGAATTAGGAAGTGATTGGAAGGTTTAGATCTTTTCGCAGATAAGTTTGCTCTATTAGTTTGACAATTCATGGTGTATTCAATAGTAAGAAAAAGTGGGTGGGACATGCTGTATGAAGTAATGAAATTTTTAGATATGGCGTACACACGGTAAGAATATACCCAGATCCTTGACATAGCGTGGCCTCGACAATGCTCCCCGCATACACACTACTCGGACTCCCTCCAGTCACTATCTGGCAGAGTAGAGGTAGCAAGATTATATACTAGTTGATCCAGAAGCCTCCTAGAGAGTTACCAATAGGTTCGGTCCGGTGTACTAACTAGCGGCCGGCCTGCGAACACCGTTTTAGAGCTGTACCCTCGAAATGTAAGGAATATTGGATCTCGCCACGATGTTCTTCATAACCTCAAAAGCCATCAATCATACTGCATGATGGAAGAGATAGGGAAGGGTTGACCAGAACGTAGCTCTAGAGACTAAACATGGGTTCCACCACTTCAAGCCTCCAATTAGCAAAGTGGTGGTATTTCACCGGTTGATGAGTCATCTACCACCTAGTACTGCCTGGTAAAATAGAGGGGCAGCGTTCCTCCATGTGGTGTGGGCACCACACCTCGACCCCTGCTTACATTGGTTCACACCTGGGTGGTCTCCCACCATGTACTTGTGCATGGAGGTTATACCCAGGATTACTAACAGTCCCACCATCGTGAAGGTGGAAGCAGAGGATTTGGCTATCACTTGACTTGAGTGTCACCCGAATATCAGTTCTATCAGCGTTTTAGACTCCCAGGTAGCAAGTGTGTGTGGTATGGTTGTTTATTGGCGCATTAGCTGCTATGGCTATAGTGCGCCTATTAGTAGTTATATCAGAAAATAATTAAGAATGTAGCAATTCAAATTCATTTCAGTTCTGAAAGCTATTCATAAAAGATTATACACTCTAATTTGTTTCAGAAAGCAAAAAAGTTCCTTAATATTTGCTTCCTCTCCTATGATATGATGTAGTGTCAGCAGTTCTTGAAGATTAGCCAGATTTTGAAGTGTTGAAGTACGATGTGGCTGATAGTGTGGACAGTCAATCAAAATATGTTTGACTGTTAGATGTTCAGAGCAGTGTGCTCACTGAGGAGGATCATTGCCAGTGAGTAAATGGAGGTGAGTCAGATGGGTATGCCCTATTCTTATCCGTGCGAGTACCACTTCTTCTTGCCGAACTGTCTGAGTGCATGAGTGCCATAATTTTGGGTCGTTTCAATTGAAAAAGTTTGTTATTTGTTTCTTTATGCCATAGCTCTGTCCACTGTGCATGGTATGCTGTTTGAATTATGATATTATAATCAGATGCTGGAATGAAGGCAGAGATTAAGTCTAAGGTTGATGTATTTTTAGCAGATATATCAGCTAGTTCATTTCCTTTTATGCCTGAATCCAGCAAAACTTCACTAGTTGTTGACGGTGATCAATTTGCAATAACAAACTCCTGATTTTAATTAAAATATGGTGATTCTTTTGAGAGGGATTCTGCATTGCTCTAATTGAGCTGAGAGAGTCAGTGTAAACTATATATTTTGCAGATGGGTGTAGAGTCAAATTTTCTAGAGCTAATTGTATTGCATACAGTTCTGCTGAAAAGTTGGTATACTCAGGTGGAAGAGAAGCTGATATGATAGCCCAGGGAAACACTGCTGCTTTTGTGATAGAATCAATTCTAAGGGCAAACAGGGTTGCACTCAAAACTGGCCCTTGTGGTACTCCTTCTTCTTGCAAGAATGTAGTAGAAAGGGAATTTTGATATCGCACCTGGAAAGATCTGCTCTTGAAGAAGTTCCTAATAAATATAGGCAAGTTGCCACGGAGACCATGATTATGGAGGTCACGGAGAATTCCATAAGGCCAGGTAGTATCGAATGCCTTCTCTATAATATGGAGACCATAACGAGGTGTTCGTTTTTAACAAAGGCATTGCGAATTTCGGATTCAGCCTTGATCATCAGATCAAAGGAGGACCTGTTTTGGCAAAAGCCATGCTGACTCTTACTTAGTAGATTTTCGCTTTCAATGATCCAAGTGAGTCGACTATGGATCATTTTTTCAAGAATTTTACCGAGGCAACTGGACAGAGATATTGGTCTGTAACTATTAGGATTAGAGGGGTCTTTTCCAGGTTTCAAAAAGGCGAACTGTAGCATTGTGCCAAGAAGTGGGATAAACATTTCCCAGAAAGATTCGGTTAAAGAAGGCTAGCAGCATTTGTAAGTTTTTCTCATCAAGGTGCTGTAACATAACATAATATATCCCATCTGGCTCAGCGGCACTGTTGCGTGTTGTTCTGATGGCTTGCATAAGTTCACAGTATTGGAGCGGCTGGTTATATGGAAGTAGCAGTGAGGTTCGAAAGTTGATGTGTCTCTGTTCTGTGGTGGTCTTAGCTTTCTGAAATTCCGGAGTGTAGATGGAAGCAGCTGAGACGTGAGCAAAAGTTTTGCCTAAGGCATTTGCTATATCCAGAGGAGCAGAGACGTCTAGACCATTGCAGGAGAGAATTGGGGAAGGAACAGTTGGAAACTTCCCGGAAAGCTGCCTAATTTTCTTCCATATTAATCGTGGGTTCGTGTTTCTATTGATAGTCTTTGCAAACCGAGTCCAAGAATCTTTCTTGGCTTGTCTTTGAATGAGACAAGCTTTTGCCTTTAGTTTCTTGTAGTTAATAAGATTAACTGTAGTTGGAGTTCGACGAAATAAATTCCATGCTTTATTTTGTTCTTTTTCGCTTTTGTGCATTCCTCATTCCACCAACAGTTGGAATGGCGTCGAGTCTTGGAAATTGATATTGGAATTGAGCTTTTAGCTGCAAATAAAAGGCTGGAAGTGATATAATCGTTAACTTCATCTATGGGATGTAGTTGTATAATTTTTTTGTCCAGTGTGATTGCTGACTGAAATTTATTCCAATTAGCTTTAGAGAATTTCCATTTCCTGTAGGGTTCATCTAATGGTGGTTGTGTAGTCATCAGATTACAAACAATTGGAAAATGATCGCTGCCCATGGGATTATCCAGAGCGGACCATTGCATGACTGAAAACAGTATTGGGGAGCAAATCGATAGATCAATGGCAGAAGTCTGTCCATTAGGTAACTGTATATGGGTGTGCGAACCACTGTTAAGAAGAGTGAGGGTTCGTTTTTCCAGTAAAGTTTCGATCTGTCGGCCGCGTCTGTCTAATTTAGATGATCCCCATAAAGGGTGGTGGCCATTGAAATCCCCTAGCAGGCAAATAGGGGAGGGTAGCTGTAATAAAAGTTCCTTAAGATCATTATAAGAGTAAGTATGATTTGGTGGGAGATAAACTGAGACTAGAGTTAAAGCAGACTGAGTAATCAGATGCACATCGACAGCTTCGATTTGGGTTTGGAGAGTGATTTCCTAGCTGGAATCCTTGTGTTAATTAAAATAGCTACACCACCACAAGCAGAATTGGATGTATTCTGATCTAGTCGATAGACTGAGTAGTTTTTTATGGAAATTTGAGGAGTTAAATAGGTTTCTTGCAGGCAAAAACCAACTGGAGAGTAGCGGTTAATTAAGTAATGAATGTCGTCAATGTTGCCACGAAAGCCTCTGCAATTCCATTGCAAGATGTTAGGCATTACTTGAATTTAGAAGAAGAAGCTGTACCTGACGTGGCTGTCTTATGGCGTTCTGGCTTTGGGTTGTCTCTTTTTGGAAATGTAGGGCGACCTGTGTCCATATCTTCTTCTTCTACAAATATTTCCAGAATCGGATCTTCCTGTTTGGATGAATACTCTGGATGCATCGATGTGTCCTGAATAATCTTTTTTGAAGATGAACTAGGATTATTTGAAGTAGTAGCAATCACTGGTGGAGGAGATTTTACTGGAATCTTAAGAGGTGTATTACTTGCTTGGTCTGAGTGCTTCAAGGTATTGGACTCTTGCTGAGAGAGAGGACAGCTCGAACCCATTCGGAGATTGATATGTTATGTGGAATGGTAACATCAGTTTTTTTTTTTTTTTTTTATGAGAACCCCAAACACGAGAGGTATTATAACCTATAGTACTTAGTACCGTGCTTGGGTTGGAGGTTGAGAAGACGAAAGAAGATATTTGTTGATATTGGACTTGAACTTCTGTAGATTGTAATTTTCAGGAAATACGTATGAAGGAAGGTTGTTCCAGAAAACGGCAGTTGAATGAATAAATGAGGAAGATGAAAAGTTGGTTCTGTGGGTTTGAAGTTGTACAGTAAATGGATGTTGGCTGGTGGCGGCACGTGTTCGGACTGTTTTAAAAGAGAGAGCGGGAATTATAGAAGCCAATTCAGAAGAACAGTGCCCATGGAAGTATCTGTAGAAGAGGCATGCAGCAGAAACAGTGCGTCTATGAGAAAGCGAATGGAGAGACTCTCTTAGAGATGAATCATTAATTAACCTAACTGCCCTCTTCTGAATGGAATCAAGAAGCCTGAGAGAGGTTTTGGGGGCACCACCCCAGATGTGGGAACAATATTCCATGGCAGGGCGGATTTGCGATTTATACAGAGTGAGAAGCTGTTTGGAAGAAAAGTAACGCCGAGAGCGAAAGAGAAAACCAAGTTTTTTAGATGCAGAGGAAGCAATATTTGTAACGTGCTTGTGCCAAGAGAGATTAGAAGTCAGGGTAATCCCCAAAAGAGATATATCATTTTGCCTAGAAATCGGAGTGTCACTAAAGATAAGCATAGTAGCAGAAGAATCCTTTTTGCGAGATATAAGACAAGATTGAGTTTTAGAAGGGTTGAAATCAACTAAGTTGTCTTTGCCCCACTGGAGAATTACCTGAAGATCGGCATTTAGGGAATTGGCAGCAGATTTTCGAGAACTTGAAGCTGATTGAGCTGGACAAGGTTTCTCAAAATGGAAAGTTGAATGCAATGTGCTATCATCGGCAAAACTATGGATAGGATTTCCAGTCAATGGAAGAAGGTCATTGATATACAAGAGGAAAAGAGTGGGGGAAAGAACTGAACCTTGGGGGACACCGGCATTAGTGGAGAAGTTAGAAGACAGAGAGCCATCTACCATCACCCTCAGTGAGCGATCAGAGAGAAAACTGGATAACCAATTACTAAAAACAGTTGGCAAACCATAAGATGGAAGCTTGTTTAGAAGACCTTTATGCCAAACACGATCAAAAGCCTTTGAGATGTCAAGAGCAACTACTTGTGTTTCACCGAACCTTTCCATTGAATTAGTCCATAAATGGGTAACTTAAGCCAGAATATCACCAGTGGATCGACACTGACGGAATCCATACTGGCGATCGTTGATCAGACGGAAGGTTTCTAGGTAGTTTAAGAGTTGGCGGTTAATTGATTTCTCCATTACTTTAGAAAGAGTAGAAGTAATTGCAATGGGACGATAATTGGATGGGAGGGATTTGTCACCCTTTTTAGGAACTGGCTGGATATGAGCAAATTTCCAAGCAGAAGGAAAAACACCTTTGGAATAAGAAAGGGAAAAAAGGCGGCAAAGAATAGGAGTAAGTTCAGGAGCACAGGTTTTGAGAACAAGTGGAGAAATACCATCCGGACCTGGAGCTTTCTTAGCATCAAGGTTCATCAAAATCCTTCTAATATCCTTTTGACGGAAGACCACAGGAGGCATTGAACGAAGCGTGTTAGGAATGGTGGGAGGTGTTTTACCAAGATCATTAATACATGAGCTCAAAGAAAAATGGGATGCTAGCAGGTCAGCTTTATCCTTGGCTGAAGTGACAACAGAACCATCTGGTTTGGACAGAGGTGGGAGCAGAGATGAGCAAAAGTTGCGGACAATAGCTTTGGCAAGAGACCAGAATGCTCGGCTACCATTAGGGCAAGAAGCAAGTTTCCTACTCTTAGCCTGTTCAAACTCTAGTTTGGACTGATTAATAACTGCTTTACAACTGTTGCGAGCTTTGGTGTAGGCAGAAAATGAAACTGAAGAATTGGAAACAAGCCAATTACGATATGCAACATTCTTCTCTTGGACAGCCTTAGCACATTTATTGGAAAACCAAGGTTTAGATAAAGGACGAGATTTTAAAGTGGAGTGTGGGATAAAGGATTCCATTCCTGCAAGAATAATTTCACTGACACGATCTGAGCAAACGTTGACATCAGAAGTTTTGAAACAGTATTCAGACCAAGGAAAAGAAGAAAAAAAGTCTCGCAGGTCATCCCATTTTGCATTCTTGTAATGCCAAACAATACGAGGTTGGGAATAGCCATGAGATAAAGGTTCCATTGGAGAAGAGGCAATCACCAAGTTGTGGTCTGAAGTGCCTAAAGGACCTCTCACTTCAACCTTGTACTTAGAAGGGTTGTTTGTGAGAAAAAGATCAAGCGTATTGGCTGTATGATTAGGATTGTCCGGTATTCTTGTAGGTAAATGAACAATCTGTGCTAGGTCATTGGTACTTGCAAAAGCCTCAGCATCTCGACCTGCTGGGTCAGTGTGACTAGAAAACGGAAGCCAGCTGGAGTTGTGAACGTTAAAATCACCAAGGAAAATTACCTCACTGTTAGGAAAGTTGGACTGGAGAAAGTCAAGTTGCAAAGAGAGGAAGTCAAAGAGCTCCAAGTGATTAGTGGAGTTGGGAGAACGGTAGAGACAACAGATGAATTTTACACAATGAGGTAGAGAGATTTTAAGCCAGAGAAGATCAAAGAGAGGAGATTCCAAATTGCCAAGTCTCTGACAGGGAATATCAGAACGGACATATGCACAAGTACCACCTTTGAGGCGAAAGGAATCATAAAGCAAATAATTTGGACATCTGAGATGAGCAGTAGTTGAATCAACTGATAACTGAGATTCAGTCAGAAAAAGTACATGGGGTTTGGAAGACTGCAAGTGGAAATGGACATCGTTGAGATTAGAATTGAGACCACGTATATTTGTGAAATGAATTAGGAAGTCCTTGGGAGGTTTAGATCTTTTCGCAGATAAGCTTGCTCTATTATTTTGACAATTCATGGTGTATTCAATAGTAAGAAAAAGTGGGTGGGACATGCTGTATGAAGTAATGAAATTTTTGGATATGGCGTACATGTGGTAAGAATATACCCAGATCCTTGACATAACGTGGCCTCGACAATGCTCCCCGCATACACACTACTCGGACTCCCTCCAGTCACTATCTGGCAGAGTAGAGGTAGCAAGATTATACACTAGCTGATCCGGAAGCTTCCTAGAGAGTTACCAATAGGTTCAGTCCGGTGTACTAACTAGCGGCCGGCCTGCGAACACCGTTTTAGAGCTGTACCCTCGAAATGTAAGGAATATTGGATCTCGCCACGACATTCATCATAACCTCAAAAATCATCAATCATACTGCATGATGGAAGAGATAGGGAAGGGTTGGCCGGAACTTAGCTCTAGAGACTAAACATGGGTTCCACCACTTCAAGCCTCCAATAAGCAAAGTGGTGGTATTTCACCGGTTGATGAGAGTCATCTACCACCTAGTACTGCCTGGTAACATAGAGGGGCGGCGTTCCTCCATGTGGTGTGGGCGCCACACCTCGACCCCTGCTTACGTTGGTTCACACCTGGGTGGTCACCCACCATGTACTTGTGCATGAAGGTTATACCCAGGATTACTAACAGTCCCACCATCGTGAAGGTGCAAGCAGAGGATTTGGCTGTCATAGACCGTCCGGACTTCGCCGAAATTGGGTCCACTTGACTTGAGTGTCACCCGAATATCAGTTCCATCAGCGTTTTAGACTCCCAGGTAGCAAGAACAGCTTGTCTGGCATATCTGAGAGAATGTCTGTGACAACCTCAAGGACAAGTTTGCGTGGCTATTGTCTGATATTTTTTTGCGATACTGGCATAGGTACAGTTATGTATACTGGGTGCAATAAATTTTCTTGCTTCCTGATAACTAACTTTATTTTCAACTTTATATTTCGCAATTTGTTTCTCTGTTTTCCATCTCTCACATGTCTTAGAGTAGGCCGGATGGGTGCCTTTCCAGTTGGGACAGATCATTTCTTTCACCGAACAATCACTTTGAATGTGATCAGAGGATCCACAGTTGGGACAAACTGGGTTGCTTCTGTATGTCGTTTGAGAGTGGCCATACTTTTGGCATTTATAACATCTCAACAGATTGGATATGAAAGGACGAGTGCAGCAAAGAAGATATCCTGCTTTTACTGATGAGGGCAGATTTGGACTGTTAAAGGTGAGAATTATATTTCTGGTAGAATTAGCATTAGCATTAGTAGAGGAATTTGATGCAAGAAAGCAAGCTTATGCAGCATCAGCCAAAAAAAAAAAAAAAAAAAAAAAAAAAACCACTTCCACTTCACCCCTCTGTTCGTTCAAAATACCTGACCAGCTGAGCCTTAAACTTATTTAGGCTATCGACCTCCACCACAAGGGATGGAAGTTTGTTCCACCAACCAACCACCCGCTGGCTAAAGGCAAATTTCCGCACGCCTATCCTACATCTGTCTTTCTCAATTTGAATTTATGCCCTCTCAGGTGATTTTTCTGAGCTAGAGGAAGAATCCCATCAGCATTGAGCATGCTTAAACCATTCAAGGCTTTATACACCTCTATCAGATCACCTCGCTGGTGCCTAGTCTCCAGACACTGTAATTTGCAAAATTTAAGCCTTTCTTCGTAAGAGCACCCCTTTGTTCCATTCACTAATCTTGTTGCCCTTCTCTGTACTCGTTCCAGCAGCTCTACATCCTTCTTGAAATGAGGCCTCCAGACCTGTATACAGTACTCTAGCTGTGGCCTGACCATTGCCTTATACAATGGAATAATCACCTCCTTATCCCTGCTGGAAAAATTCCTGTATATCATTGACAATACTCCATGAGCTGCTCTTGCAGCCCGTCTGCACTGCTCAGAGAACTTCATATCTGCCTGCGCAACCACCCCCAAGTCCCTTCCATTCTCTACCACTGTCAGTGTAGTACCACAGAGTTGATACGTTGCTCTGGGGTTGCTGTTTCCCATGTGTAGTACTTTACATTTGTCAATGTTAAACTTCATTTGCCACCTCTCAGCCCATCTGCTCAACCTTTCCAGATCCTGTTGCAGCAGCATAGTGTCAGTAGTGTCCTTGACAACCCTGCCAACCTTTGTATCATCTGCAAACTTGGACATTAAGCTTGATATACCATCATCAATATCATTTATAAATACAGAAAACAATAATGGACCCAACACTGAGCCCTGAGGGACTCCACTAATAACATTAGTCCACGACGAGCAGTGTCCATTGATTACCACTCTCTGTCTTCTCCCCCTCAACCACCCCTTTATCCATAGCAGCAATTTGCCTCCAATGTCACACTGCTCCAATTTGTGTAGCAGTCTTCCATGTGCAACAGTATCAAAAGCCTTTCCAAGATCCAAGTATATAATATCAAAGTTATTCCCTGCATCCAGTTCTTTTGTGACTGCATCATAGTATCCAATCAAGTTGGTCAGGCAAGACTTCCCCTTAACAAAACCATGCTGTGTCTGAGCTATAACTGAAGTCTTGTCTAAATGATACTGCAGTGCTTCTTTAACCAGTGCCTCCATTAATTTTCCTGGAACAGAAGTTAAGCTCACAGGTCTATAATTACTTGTGTCAGCCTTTGATCCTCCTTTGTGAATTGGGGTCACATTTGCACATTTCCAGTCTATGGGTACCTCCCCTGAGTCCAAGGAAGCTCTCATAATTATGGCTAAGGGTTTGCTTACTTCCTTTGCTGCCTCCTTTAATATAACTGGATAGATCCCATCCACCCCGGATGCCTTTCTTGATAGGTATGAGTATATTGTCTCTTTTGACCATAATTCTTTTTACAGCGATTACATTTTGTTCCTTAAGCTCTTCTTTAATTTCTTCCTCCGTCACATTCATCAGGTCCCAACTAGAGATTACACCCTTTGATGTATTTAGGGTTGCATGTGGAGTTACATTAACTGGAATACCAGCAAAATTTGTCATTTTTAGTAGTTTTTCAGAATGCCTGTGGTTTAGAGTTTCAACAAGTAAGTCCCCTGATTGCAGTCTCGTAACTGTCTTGGGAGACCCTGCAATACTCTCCAGATGTTTTTGGATTAGAAAAGAGGGATAGCTTACTGAGAGGTTGTTCTGATAGTGAGTGCATTATTAAAAATGCTGATGAGTCTGTCACCGAGGGATTGGTTTTCAACCTCTTTGCTTGTGACGAATCATGTTTATGTTCGGTATCTGGCCAACAGCTTGTCGACTCTATAGTTGGAAACATATTTTTTTCCATGTTGGCTCCTCTTAGCCCCTGGCAGATGAACTTTTCTGCCAAGGTTACTGGCCCCGCCACGGGGAGGCAGGAGCAGTGCCTGGTGTGACCAAGCGAAGTTAGTAGGAGTTAGTCTATTAAATATGAAAAAAGAAAGGTTACTTTCCTTTCTTGCTCTCGATCAGTACTTTTGAAAAAAGAGCTGGTATTAAATAAAAGGATTTATTAAGGAGAAGAACGTAAAAGAGAACTAGAATTCACCTTTTGAGAATCGCAGTGAAAGCACAGAGAAATCGCTCAGTCACAATCGCTTCGCACCCAGGGCCAGGTAGCAAGTACAGCTTGTCTGGCATATCTGAGAGAATGTCTGTGACAACCTCAAGGACCAATTTGTGCACTAGAATTGCAATCACATTAGGATCAGTGTTGCCAACTGTAGTCAGTTGAAAATAGTTGAGCCGCAATGCAAAAATAAATAAAATCCTATGTTAACAACGGGGGAAAAAAAAAACTTTTTTTTATCGAAAGGGAATTTAAACGATTGGTGTGTATTTTACGAAAAACGACAGGGGAGCACGTGCCCTAGTGTCCCTACCCGAATCCGCCACTGCATGGTGCCACCCCAAAATAGGGGATAATGAGTTGCATGAGTTGTTGGTATGTATAATTTCTTTAGGATTGGCATTGATAGAAGAGGTGGAATTGAGGTAGGGGAAGGTCATGCTTCTTATCAAAAGTTGTTGTTGTTGTTGTTTGTTGGATTTATTGGTGCAAGGGCTACTAAGGCCATAATGCACCTATTTCAATCTTATTTGATACATGATTGTTATATTAAATAAAAGGATTCAGATCAGATGATATTTGTTTATCAATTTGAGGAAGGTAAAAACATCATTAATATCTTGTCGGTCTCCGAGAATCTGTTGTAAGGTAAGTTTATTAGAAGAATATAGATGTGAAGAGAAAGCTGTTTTTTGTTCTCTCAGATATAATGGGAATTCAATGATCAAGTGGTTTACTGTGAGTTGAGTTTGACAGTTGCTGCATAGGGGAGGGTCATCCTGAGTGAGTAAATAACTATGAGTTAGGTGAGTATGTCCTATTCGAATTCTAGCAAATACTACTTCTTCCTTTCTATTGCCTCTTAGGCTTGATAGCCACTTCTTGTGATCGTTTTTAATCTGAAAAAGCTTATTGCTTTTTTCTCCCTGCCAAATGGATAGCCATTTTTTTCTAACATTGGTATGTATGATGCATTTTAAATCTGTGTAAGGTATCTGCATGTCTGATTTTATGTGACTGGCGTTCTTGGCTGCAAGATCCACTTGTTCGTTTCCTCTGATTCCAGAGTGCCCAGGTATCCAACAGAAAATTAATTTTTGCCTGTTTGCAAGAAGCTGCACTAACTTGGTTTGAATTTGTTGTAGAAACGGATGACTGGAAGGAAATTTACACTGAAGAGCAGATACAGCACTTAAGGAATCGGTGTAGATAATAGTTTGAGGATATAAAGACTGTTTTACATTGTCTAGAGCCATCAGGATAGCACACAGTTCTGCGGTGTAAATACTGTACTCCAAAGGGAGCTGCTGGGATATTGTATTGTTTGGTAGAACTGCAGCTGCTCCAACTTTACTATCTGTCTTGGAACCATCAGTGTAAATTTGGGTAAAACTAGAGAACTGAAAAGAGTGAGTTGCATGGATCTGCTGAATACTGAAATTTGGAAGTGCATTCTTTCCCCATTGTTGGAAATGTTGGTCAACACTGGCCAAGGGTATTTGCCATGGTGGCATAGCCGTGCTAATATCTAGAATTATGTCATTCATATTTAGTTCCCAGCACGTAGTTATGCTTTGTAATCTAATGCCACATGGTTTATTCTGCAAAGGTTTATTTTGGTACAATTTATGCCATTTTGGGGTGAATAAATACTGTTTTATAGGATGATGTGGGAAACTTCTGATTTTTGCTGCATAACTTAATAACAGAGCTTGCCAACGAAGAAATAGGGGTGGTTCATGTGCTTCCGTATAGAGACGCTGAACTGGCGATGTACGAAAAGCTCCCAGTGCAATTCGGAGGGCATTGTGATGTACTGGGTTGAGCCATTTTAATAATATGGGTCACCTGCATATGCCTCAGCATATGCAGGTGACCCATAGTCTAGTTTGGATCTTATGAGCGACCGGTATAAGTGCAGCAGCATGTACCGATCTGCACCCCATGACATAGCGGAAATTGCCCTGAGGAGATTCAGCTTCTTGTAGGCAGGTTGTACGAATATGTTTAATATGCTCTAAGAAACTAAGTTTTCTATCCAGAATTAGTCCAAGAAAGCTAATACTCTGTTGAAAAGAAATTGGATGAGAATCAAGATGTAAATCGGGATCTGGATGTAAATTCCGTTTACAGCAAAAATGAATTGCTGTTGTTTTTTGTTTTGAAAGTCTGTATCCATTATTTTTGGCCCACTGAACAAGCTTGTTAATTGTACCTTGAAGCTGCCTTTCAATGAAACGCATGTTTTGTGAGTGGCTTGAGATCACCAGATCGTCGGCATACAGATAAGTTTCAACTGTGTCAGGAATAACTTTTGTAATGGAATTAATCCTGAGAGAGAGAGAAGAGCGTGGCACTAAGCACAGAACCCTGAGGGACCCCCTCTGCTTGCACAAATGTTTGTGAGAGAGCAGAGTGAAATCGTACCTGAAAGGTCCTATTGCTCAAAAAGTTCTGGATAAATTTTGGAAGATGACCACGAATACCGGATTCATAGAGATCGTGAAGAATTCCATACCGCCAGGTTGTATCAAAAGCTTTTTTGATGTCAAGACATATCATCACTAGGTGTTCGTTCCTGAGAAATGCATTTCGGATGTTTCCTTCAGCTTTGACCATAAAGTCAAGTGTTGATCTAGTTCTTCGAAATCCATACTGATTTTGACTTAGAATGCATTCAGTCTCTAGGAACCATGTCAATCTGGCATTAATTATTTTTTCTAAATGCTTTTCCTATACAACTAGTTAACTCTATCGGTCGGTAATTTGCTGGATCTGAATGGTCCTTTCCTGGTTTTGGGAAAGCTAATACAATAGAATGAAGCCAACTGGTAGGGTAGTAGTCTTCGCCAAAGATTCTATTATACAGTTTTAGCAGAGCAGAAAGGGATTCTTCACTCAAATGATATATCATGGCATAGTACACTCCATCAGGGCCAGCAGCACTATTTTTGGATCTTGCAAGTGCACTACGTAACTCTGCCATGGTAAGGGGTACATTATATGGATGCTGTCGTGAAGTACTGAAATTGAGATTATATTTTTCTGCTTGTATTTTATGTGCCTGGAAACTTGGCTCAAATGCAGTTACAGCGGAGATTTTTTCAAAGGTTTCACCTAATGTATTAGAAATATCGAGAGGATTGCAGATTTCTTTGCCTTTTAGATATATTATTGGAGTGGTTATAGGTGGATATTTTCCATTAATTCTTCGAACTTTAGTCCAAACAGTTCTGATATTTGTAGTCCTGTTTATAGAGGAGGCATATTTAGACCATGTCTCTTTTTTGCTTATTCGTTGTATGTGACGAGATTTAGCTCTAGCTTTCTTGAACTGTATGAGATTAGCTGTGGTTGGGTATTTACGAAATAAGTTCCAGTATCTATTCTTCTCTTTTTTCACATTGCTACAGGCTTCATTCCACCATATTTTTGGGTGGGAGAGAGTTTTCATGGATGATCTGGGTATACTGGTTGCTGCAGCTGCTATCATTTGCTGAGTTATGTAAGTTACGGCAGAGTCAATGGTGAGAGTCTCAATAGTCTGAATATCTAGATGTGCCAACTCTTGATATTTCTTCCAGTTAGCTTTGTCAAATTTCCAAACAGTTTTTATCTCAGTTTGAGGAGGAGAGTTAGCCGATAGTGTGCATATTACTGGAAAGTGGTCACTATTTCGCAGGTTATCAGTGACCGTCCAATCAATAAGAGGAAGGAGGTTTGGCGAGCATATTGAAAGATCAATTGCAGAAGTTGACCTTGAGGAAAGATGCACGTACGTGTGAGTCCCATTGTTTAATAATGTTAAGTTGTGCCTTTCAAGAAATTTTTCAATTAACTGACCTCTCTTATCAAGGTGCGAGGAACCTCACAGGGGGTGATGCCCATTCCAGTTACCCAAGATACAGAAAGGTGGTGGCAGCTGAGTAACTAAATCATTCAAATCTGCTAGAGAGTATGAATAGTTTGGCGAAAGGTATATGGAAACAACTGTTACCGCTACCTTAACCATAACTCTAGCAGCAATTGCTTCTAAAGTTGTTTGCAGTGGGACTGGTCTGAAAGGAGTTCTGGAGTTTACTAGCAATGCTACACCTCCATGTGCTGTATTAGAGTCGTTCCTATCCTTTCTAAGCATTATATGATGTTTTATGCTCATAGTTATTTTAGGGGTCAGGTTTGTTTCCTGTAGACAAAGAACAGCAGGCTTATATTCGGTAATTAAGTCATAAACATCGTCTGAGTTAGCTCGGAGTCCGCGACAATTCCGTTGAATGATTCTATGCATTATCGGGCGTGTCTGCTTGCTTACGGGATGTGGTCTGTTTCCGCCTGTCTAGTCTTTTTTCCCTTTTTGGGAAATTTGGTCTAGTGACGTCCATGTCCTCCTCTTCTGCATTAAGTTCAAGAAGTGGGTCATCTCGGTGTGAATTTCTATCTATGTCCATGGTATCAGTACTGGTTTTTTGATTATTTCTTTCAGAGCTTGTTTGATTAACTGGCTGTTGTACAGAATTTTTATCTATGTCCATGGTATCAGTACTGGTTTTTTGATTATTTCTTTCAGAGCTTGTTTGATTAACTGGCTGTTGTACAGAATTTTTATCTGGCGGTATTGTCAATGGTGTGTTTACCGAATGAGTTGTTTGCTGTTGGGTAGGCTGTTCTTTTAGTGTAGAGAGGACTGACCTGGCCCAATCAGAAATTGAGATGCTTGGCGGAACTGAACAATCTGTTTGTACTGTTATGGATCGTTGCTTTTTTACAACTGAAGAATAAGATGGCAATTTATTTGAAATTAAACAATGTCTTTTTGCTTCTTGGTATGGCACCTTGTGTTCCACTTTGTACTTTTGTATATTCTTTTCAGTCTGCCACTGGATGCACTTCTTTGAAAATGCTGAATGATTCCCCTTACAGTTTGGGCAGCTTTGTATTTCAGTGGGGCAGTCTGTGTGAACATGCTCTTTTGAACCACAGGAGGCACAGGTGGTTACACCCCTGCAGACTGCTTGTGAGTGTCCAAATTTTTGGCATTTAAAACACCGGACTGGGTCTGGAATATAAGGTCGAATTTTGCACCTTAAATATCCAGCTTTAACAGTTGTTGGTAAAATTGGTGTTTTAAATGTAAGAATGACCGTTTGGGTAGGAGTAAGAACTCCATCTTTCTTAATGACTATCCTTTTGGCATTTATTACATTTTGATCGCCTAATTCCTGAACGATTTCCTCCTCAGATACGTTAAGGAGATCCCACTCGGCTATTACCCCTTTAGACGAGTTTAAGGTGGCATGCGGGGTAACCTTTGTGGGAATTCCACCAAAAGTCGATATTTTTAATAGTTTTTCCGAGTGTTTATTCTCGTTCATCTCCACTAGAAGGTCTCCGGATTTTAATCTTCGAACCATTTTTGGTGGGCCCACCACATTCTCAAGACTCAAAGAGAGCTTACTCAAAGGATTGTCAGTCAAAGAATGCAGTATCAAAAAAAGAGGAGCAGGGGTTTCTGTTCCTTCTTTTTTCTGCCGTTTTGCATTTCCTGCATTTAAGTCTTCTCTGTTTGAGAGATCTGGATCATGAGATCCATAAGTGGCATGTCTATTTATGTCCATCTTTGCTCCTTTTTGCCCCGGGAGAGTGTTATTCTCCTCCCAGGTTTCCAGCCCCGCCACGTGGAGGCAGGAGCGGTGCCACCAGTGACCAAGCGGTTTAGAGGTTTAGTTAGGTTAGTACGGATTATATATATATATATACATACTCAAGGAAAGAAAGGTGTATTTCCTTTCTGGATTCTACTTCAAAGCTTTTAAGTAAAGAATCACTTAAGAAAAACAAGAAGAATAGTGACACTGGAAAATAAATATAACTAATCCGCTGAGAAAGAACGCTATGTATCGCACAAAATATCGCTTGGCACTCGGTGCCTTATCAAAAGTAGCTTCAGCATGACTAAAGCTTCCTCAGATTGAGAACTTATGTTGGACAGAATAGAATCTGTGTAGTGAATGTCTTATTATGGGTGATTTTAATTTGCCACATACTGATTGCAGCAAATAGAATGGAAATTCGCAAAGGTGACAAATTTTTAAATAAACTAAATGATTATTATTGCATTAGCATGTTACAGAAAATACTAGGGATAAGAATATTCTATATCCAATTATAACCCACAAACAAAATAACTAACTACAATAAGCATACCTGTGATGTGCAATTAACTGCTAATTTTAATATCTTACTGAACTAACACTGCCTGACTGGTTAAGTGTGATTTACAGAAAATTATAGTGGATTTCATCTCATGTGTTTTATCACTATGATGCTGATCAATTCGTTATATGTAATGCCAGGGAGGCAAAATTAACATGCAATAATTTTAATAAGCAAAAACCAATTTCAAAATTGGAAACTAATAAATCTAAATGATTTGTTTAGATTAAATACTAACAAAACTATTACCTTTTCAGTAAGGCCAACAGCAAAGTAAATAGGCACCTTTAAATTCATCCTTTCCCAGTATGTTTCTAAAAGAATGCAAAGTTCTTGTGCACGACCCAATGCAAACACAGGTATCAAAACCTATTAAAATATTAAAGTACAAGTATGTTATTATGATCAAGAATTTTGAAATGATTTTAAATAATATAAAATATTTCTTAAACTACAAAAGAAGGTTATTACTTACACCTAAACATGTACATTTATATTCAACATTTTTCTGGATCCAACTGAAGACAATATACTCATCTATTCACTTTGAAAAATATACAATAAAAAAAAAGAAAATGCAATGATATATACGGAAGCTGTTAAGAATTTTTGAAATATCTGAAACTGCTTACATAACGGATGACGATAGATACATGGGACAGAGGAGAAGAAAAGCACAAGATTATTTAATTTGTCTAATTGTTTTTAAATAAAACTGCATAAGTAGGTAGGGCAGGGGTAAAAAAAACCACCAATCCTACAAACAAATATAATTATTTATAACTAAATTCATGTTTTTCCTAGACCATAGGACCGGAAAACATAAATTAATAAAATTATTATGTCAATATTAAGGCCCAATTCTGCTAGATACCTGCACCAGACCAGTACATCCAGCATCAGTTCAGTTACAGCAGCAAACAGCATACTTAATGAATATATATATATATATATATACACAGTGGATTCCAGTTATTTGGGCCACTGGTTAACCGGGGCAGTCATTTTTTGGGGGAAATCTGAAAAAACAGAACCCAATCAAGAAAATAGCCAGGGTTTACTTTTCTTAATTGGGACAACATGCTGTTTCATCGGGGCAGGAGACCGCAGCACTGGAGATTACCCTATGATTGTCTCTGACTGTACCACGTGGTTCGGTTGGATTTTTGGAGGTTACAACCATAAAACAATAAAAAAAATTAGCAGTCACCTGTTTATTGGGCTTTTCTGTTAGTGCAATCTATCATTAGCCAACTGGGCTAGCCGGGTGCGTAAAGTGCCAACCCAAAGATTGTGGGTTTGAATCCCGCCTCGGGCTTGGATCAAAGTACTGCAAAAACCTTGGGAGGTGCATTATGGCCACAGAAGCCGATGTGCCAACAACTACCAAAAGGGAAAAAAAAGCAATCTATCATAAATGGATAATAAACTCGATCTTATTGTATTTGCAATAATACCGACAGCTGGAATTCTGTGGGTTATTATGGTGAAATGTGGTTACACTTCCATGAAATATTGTTTGTAGGTTTTACAGCGCAAAGGCCATAATGTGCCTCCCATGAAATCTTCAATCATATAAAAAATTTAATTTTCAGAACCTTCTATTCATTCCTATTTTTAAAGCTTCATAACTTGTTACTCCGTTCTCACTTGCGCATATCATGTTACTTGCAATTTGTATGTGCCATGCTCTTTGTTATTGATTGCTTATCTTTTTACTGTTTTAAATTTTAAACCCATTTGTCAGTGTACAGAAATGTCAACTAGTTAGTATGTACATATTACAGTACATATTAATTATTTTGATTATCAAGTATATTCTTCCGATTTTCACGTATCATTTAATTTGTTAATTGGTAAGGTAATAAAGTGTAAATCTGTGCTTAACATACTTTACTTTTATAGCCTGTGGATAATATTCCTCCTATTTTCACTAATTAAAATCCTGTTTAATAGAATTAAAATTCAATTCACAAATGTAATCACAATGACCGGCACTTGCTACACATTGTACAGTACTTTACTATGGTGAGTCCATCGTAACATAATTTGTACAGTGAACCAATAGTAAAGTGGGGGTCCATTGTATTTTTAACTATTTACGTGAAACTTCGGATAATTGGAGCAGCCGCTTAATCGGGCCAAAATGCACTAGTCCTGATGTGTCCCAAATAACCGGAATTGACTGTGTGTATGTGTATATATATATATATATATATATGTATATATATATATATATATATATATATATATATATATTTATAATTATTGATAAAAAAGTAAAGAAAGAAAGTTAAAACGACAATAACTGTAACTAATATGTAAATAATATTTATGAGTCACTGCAGTTGCAAGCAATCATGCAATACACTCTTAATATTTATAATATTAAGGATAATATAAAGAACCATTAGAATAAGCAAATCAATCCAATAATAATACCATCAGGGACCTAAGAAAATGCAAAAAAATATATACAGGGTGTTTCAGTTAAACGTTTCAGAACTTCTAAGAGGGGTAGGGTACATCCTGACAACTCGAAATCATATAGCAATGTGGGGTCGGAAATGCTTTCTTGAAGCGGTGTTGTACACAGAAGCACCATAAAGAAAAGAAACCGTAAGTGAGAAATCGTTTAAATAATACATGAAAAGAAGCAAAAGGTACATGGATTAAAGTAAGTGTTCGAAGTTTCTTCCACGGGCTACAATGCACGCCTCACATCTCCGACGCATGGACATCCGAACATTCTGGAATACTCCAGGCGAATTTCGAATTTCTTCGGCAGCTACTGCGATTCTTGCAACCAGCTCCTCAGCATTGTCAACAGGGGTGTCATAAACTAGCGATTTCATATGACCCCAGAAATAAAAATCAAGACATGATAGGTCGGGTGACCGAGCAGGCCAACGCACGGGACCACCACGTCCGATCCACTGTTGACCAAATGTGACATCCAGGTAGTTACGAACATCTCCGCTATAATGGGCAGGGGCTCCATCGTGTTGGAACCACATTGTCTGTTGCGTCGATGCAGAAATCTGTTCATCTCTCAAAAGTTATCACCCGACCTATCATGTCTTGATTTTTATTTCTGGGGTCATATGAAATCGCTAGTTTATGACACCCCTGTTGACAATGCTGAGGAGCTGGTTGCAAGAATCGCAGTAGCTGCCGAAGAAATTCGAAATTCGCCTGGAGTATTCCAGAATGTTCGGATGTCCATGCGTCGGAGATGTGAGGCGTGCATTGTAGCCCGTGGAAGAAACTTCGAACACTTACTTTAATCCATGTACCTTTTGCTTCTTTTCATGTATTATTAAAACGATTTCTCACTTACGGTCTCTTTTCTTTATGGTGCTTCTGTGTACAACACTGCTTCAGGAAAGCATTTCCGACCCCACATTGCTATATGATTTCGAGTTGTCAGGATGTACCCTACCCCTCTTAGAAGTTCTGAAACGTTTAACTGAAACACCCTGTATATATATTATCGCTTTTTACCGACAATCTAGATGACTTCAACTGGGGCCAACCACCCAGAATGAAGGCAAAAAACGACAAGAGGTTCTCTGTTTCTGTGATGATCAATATATGCTAAGTAATTTAAATCTAAACCAAATATAAACCAGTATAGGCTGAATGTAAATCGAATATAAATAAATCGAAAGATGATAATAAAAGTTAAGAAAATTTAGAAATATTAGAATCAAAGGTGAGAAATATAAGTAAAATGTAAATGTAAGCATATATTAATCATCATTGACCCGACAGAGAACGTAATTTAATGATTAAAATAAGATTAAATATATAATACATACTACATATTGACCGTATCTAGGACATAATGTAATAGTCGTCAAAATAATATGTGGTGCCCCCTATGTGATGGATACGGTAAAAATAAATAATTAAATTAACGCATAGAGAAACATGCAGATAGTAAGAAGAA
Organism: Mastigoproctus giganteus; assembly: GCF_048544385.1. Taxonomy (NCBI): domain Eukaryota; kingdom Metazoa; phylum Arthropoda; class Arachnida; order Uropygi; family Thelyphonidae; genus Mastigoproctus; species Mastigoproctus giganteus. Next base: position 27,111,144 of record NC_143575.1, on the reverse strand, counting down.
AAACTAAAGGAGTAGGAATAATAGAACCTGAACTCCACAAAGGCGAAAAATAGTGGTATAGATAAGAAATTGTTTCTCCTACGGAACTATTAGTTTTTTCCAATATAAGTTCTACTAGATATAATTTACTGTAATCCTGGACAAAATGTGGACAATTAAAAACACATATATCATCTACGTATCTATATATAAGTAGGTTATCTTGGAATTCTCTTTCTGTATAATGTAGATAAAGGTTTGTGATTATGCTTGATGCTGGACTTCCCATAGGGTTGCCAGTCACTTGTAGGTATAACGATGTTCCGTCATATGCATAATTATTAAAGATGCATAATTTTATTAGAGAATCCCAATAGGTTAAATCAATCTTTATAGCATTTTTATTTTCTAAATATAGTTTCTGGAGGACGACTTTTAAGTTATCAAGATTAATGCTAGTAAATAGACTGTTAAAGTCAAATGTTTGTATTTGATGAATATTGTTATTTTTTAGAGCATTTATAATAGGTAAGTTATTATTTATTATAATAGTTTTATTTAAGTTATTTAATATAATTTTAAGTAACTTTTCTAACGTTTTTCCGGGAAATTTAGCATAACTATCTCTACATGATGTTATGAATCTAAAAGCAATCGGTGTTTTATGAAATTTGGGTATGCCATATATAAATGGATATTTTAGGTTATTATACTTTAACTTTAATTTTTTATGCAATGCAATTAATTTTTTGATTATTATATTAGAGGAAGATGTTATCTGTTTCTATGTATGGCTAGACTGTAGTTCATTTTTTAAAATTTCTATATAATATGATTTACATATGATTGCATAATTACAAGCAGCCTTGTCAACGGGAGTAATTACAAAAAGTTCATGTATATCTTTGAGCTAGCTATTTATTAATTTGGTATTATATAGATTATCCTGTATGAATTTCAATTGATTATATTTGCTAGATATGATATTAAGCATTGTAAATAGCCACATGTGGTATGCTTCAACCGGTATGTTATGGTTGTATGCTGATCTTATGCAGTATTTAAGTAAATCTAGATATAACAATTTTTTAAAGGTAGATTTATTAATAGGTAAATTAGGTCGAAATTTAAATCCACTGATAAAATATCTCTACGTTCGGGATATGGGATTATATCTAAATTGCCGGTTATAATGTGATTATGGTTATGATCCACGTATCTATGAAATGAAGGTTTGTGGCAAACACATGCATCCTGTCCGATGTGAATATTGTGAAGGTTTGTAGCTATTGTTTTATAGTTACACGCTTTAAGATCAAATGGTCTAGAATATCTAAATCTGATATTAATATGTAAGTTATTAATAGGCAGCAAGTCATTACGTAAATTAATAGTTTTATGTATATCTAAATCATCCATTAATTTATTTTGAAAGTATAAGATGAGGACAGAGTTTTCCGGCTGCTTGCTAACATTCAAAATATGAAATCTGAATTTGACAATGTCTGATATGATGTGCATAAGATGAGAAGATACAAAGACATAATCATTGGTTTTTCTATTTAGTGCTTTGAGTACACTAAGTTTAATACTGAAAAGTGTGTTATGTATTTTACTAATATTTATAGGATCCGTGTCCCACATTTTGAATAAATCTATGAAGTCTCCTAGATGTTCTCGGTTGCTTTTATATGTGTTGGATTTACTATATTTCCTATTGCGATTATATTTACGAAATTTGGCAATTTGAAACATATTATAAACGAAATAACTTTTAAATTATTCGTCATATATTTTTGATTAAATTTATTATTTAGACCGTATGGATATAGTGTTTTATATTGTAACATGCTAATATCTTCTTGCAATAATCTTTCATTTGCGTTATTAATTACGTTAAGTATTGAAATGAAAATATTACCAAAAGTATATTTTTGGAAATGTCTGAATTCAATATCATGTTCCAGATTGCCTGTTTTCTTGCTGGATTTGTTATTATAAGTTTTAATCTCGGAACGATGAAGGTTCATTCTAATATTTAGTTTATTGCTAGTTTGACCAATATATTTAACATTGCAAGTACGACATGTGATCATATATATGACGTTATTCATTTTACAGAATATATGTGAATTTGTATTAATTGTAGCATGATTTGGATGCATATAGGGGCAAGTAAGACATAATTTGTTGTTACAAGGTTGAAATTTAAGAGATGGTGATTGGATATTAGTGCCAGAAGCATTATACTAAACTGCTCTGTAAAGTGTGTGATATTTGTGTATGTGTCGATGTATTAACATGGTTAGGATTACTATCCAGGGCAACAATAGTATCCTCGGTCACTTTTATTTCACTTTGACAAAGCTGCTTGTAATTATGCAATCATATGTAAATCATATTATATAGAAATTTTAAAAAATGAACTACAGTCTAGCCACACATATAAACAGATATCTTCCTCTAATATAATAATCAAAAAATTAATTGCATTGCATAAAAAATTAAAGTTAAAGTATAATAACCTAAAATATCCATTTATATATGGCAAACTCAAATTTCATAAAACACCAATTGCTTTTAGATTCATAACATCATGTAGAGATAGTTATGCTAAATTTCCCGGAAAAACATTAGAAAAGTTACTTAAAATTATATTAAATAACTTAAATAAAACTATTATAATAAATAATAACTTATCTATTATAAATGCTCTAAAAAATAACAATATTCATCAAATACAAACATTTGACTTTAACAGTCTATTTACTAGCATTAATCTTGATAACTTAAAAGTCGTCCTCCAGAAACTATATTTAGAAAATAAAAATGCTATAAAGGTTGATTTAACCTATTGGGATTCTCTAATAAAATTATGCATCTTTAATAATTATGTATATGACGGAACATCGTTATACCTACAAGTGACTGGCACCCCTATGGGAAGTCCAGCATCAAGCATAATCGCAAACCTTTATCTACATTATACAGAAAGAGAATTCCAAGATAACCTACTTATATATAGATACATAGATGATATATGTGTTTTTAATTGTCCACATTTTGTCCAGGATTACAGTAAATTATATCCAGTGGAACTTGTATTGGAAAAAACTAATAGTTCCGATACTATAGCAAATTATCTGGATCTTCATATAGAAATATTCCATAATAATAATATAGACGTAAACATATATAATAAAAGAGATGCATTTAATTTTAACGTAGTCAGCGTTACAAATTGGAAATCTAATATATCAAAATCAGTGCATGCTAATATAATTTTATCGCAATATCTAAGGATTGCTTATATCTGCAATAGTAATAAAAATTGTTCAGCGGGCTTAACAGCGTTGTACGGCAGGTTGATCAATAATAATTTCCCTATCGCTTATCTGAAATATCATTTCAGGAAAGCGATAAACATAATTAATTTCAAAAATTTGTTTTCTTATTAACCTATTGTTTTAATATAATTTTCAATATAATCATTATATTTAGTGCCATGTATATATGTAAATAGGATACACTTTGCATTCTTGGTGTCTTACGGGGTAGAAAACTTGTACCCACCGGCTTGCAAATTACAGTGTATCATTTTTTTTTTTTTTTTTTTTTTTTTTTAATATATAGTTAATATATAGTTAAATTCATTTAAATTTACTTAAGTTCACGCTGAGATAACATGCAAATTCAGCTCAGGGTCCTACTATAGGAACGGGTTTGCGATCCCGGGCATACCCGAGCCACAACTTATATCTTGTAATGTCTTTAAACTGTCCTACACTCTTTATTTTTATTTCTCCGAAATTATTAGGGCAATCCGAGGATGTAGCAGAAACTATTTCTTATCTATACCACTATTTTTCGCCTTTGTGGAGTTCAGGTTCTATTATTCCTACTCCTTTAGTTTTTCTTCTTACTATCTGCATGTTTCTCTATGCGTTAATTTAATTATTTATTTTTACCATATCCATCACATAGGGTGCACCACATATTATTTTGATGATTATTACATTATGTCCTAGATACGGTCAATATGTAGTACGTATTATATATTTAATCTTATTTTAATCATTAAATTACGTTCTCTGTCGGGTCAACGATGATTAATATATGCTTACATTTATATTTTACTTATATTTCTTAACTTTTATTATCATCTTTCGATTTATTTATATTCGATTTACATTCGGCCTATACTGGTTTATATTTGGTTTAGATTTAAATTACTTAGCATATATTGATCATCACAGAAACAGAGAACCTCTTGTCGTTTTTTGCCTTCATTCTGGGTGGTTGGCCCCAGTTGAAGTCATCTAGATTGTCGGTAAAAAGGGATATTTTTTTTTTTGCGTTTTCTTAGGTCCCTGATGGTATTATTATTGGATTGATTTGCTTATTCTAATGGTTCTTTATATTATCCTTAATATATATATATAAGAACTATAGGGATAAGTATAAATATGAAAGCATAATATTCAGATCAGATTAATGCCATCAATAGTTGATTGTACATTACATCAGTCTGTAATCTAGTTATTATAGTAAACGCAATAAGTACTATACAGCAGCTGAACGTGTATAAGAACACTTCAATATACAGCTAACAGTAAACCATTACTGCCAAAAATAACTTATAAGGACTACTAAAGCCGATGCTGGCCCACAAGGCCGAACCCTGGAATAATACATATAATTATTATTAATAAAATATAATGGAAATATACTGAAAAAATTAATAAAAAATAATGGAATTGAAAATTATAGTTGCTCTTCTCTCTTTTTATTTTATTTTATTTTTCTTGTTTCCTTTTATATATATTTGTTTCAATGGTACCTGTCGGGCTAAATGTCATCTTGCCTGTTTGCCACTAAATTATATCATAATCAAGTTTAAGTTTGGTCACATTTAAACAGGCAGATGGCAAACAGAAACAGATAGCTCTGTTAATTGTTGGTGGGATATATTGAGAGGGTTAGCCGTTAAAAAAGTTTCTTTCAATGTATTTCTACACCAATAGTTAACTACATAATCACCATTGTAATGTATTATATACCTTTTATATTTTATTAATAATAATTATATGTATTATTCCAGGGTTTGGCCTTGTGGGCCACCATCGGCTTTAGTAGTCCTTATAAGTTATTTTTGGCAGTAATGGTTTACTTAGCTGTATATTGAAGTGTTCATATACACGTTCAGCTGCTGTATAGTATTTATTGCGTTTACTATAATAACTATATATATATATATATATATAAATTTATTTTTTTATATGAGTAATATGGAAATTTATATGATGGTAAAGGTAAAGTACAGCCATTATCAACCCACTGCAGGATGGAAGCCTCCTCAACAATTCATGCTGAGGGAAATATCTTCAATATTTTACAACATATTTTATATATACATATATATAAAATATGTTGTGTTAAATATATATATATATGAAATATGTTCAATATTAAGCAACATATTTTATATATACATATATATATATATATATATCTGACAATTAAAATAAATATGATATTTAAAATAAAAACATCAGCCAGTAGTACGGCAATAATGCAGAGCGAAACAAAACGCAAAATAATAAAATAAACAAACAGGGAAGGGAAAATAGAGATAATAGGACAAAAAGGTAGTCGATAATCCCCTATATAATTTAGTCAATTAAATCATTAAACCCAATTAATAAAAAATGTAAATTTAAAATAATGCCAATTATAAATAATTTAGCGGTACCCCCCTTGAAGGTACCAGTTCCAAAAAACGTGAAATATCACCAAAAAAGGTTAAAGAAACTACCAAAAAACTAAAATATCAAAATAATAGACTGACCATCATGCCCCATATCGACAGAGGACCACGAGGCCAATAATGGTCATGGAATCGCTGCATTTCAATCATCATACAAATGCAAAGGCAGAAATATCGAAGAACCAAACCACTACTCCATTCTCCGATAGATAAACCAATGCAGAGGATTTGCATGGCGGTGGTCCTTATGCAGCGAAAAATAAACTATAGAACATTCCTTCCTTTCTATTATATAAGCTGGTTAAGCTTGCATTATGTCAGTGGTGTGGCTCTGATCAAGAGTGTTGTCTGTTCTATAGTTTATTTTTCGCTGCATAAGGACCACCGCCATGCAAATCCTCTGCATTGGTTTATCTATCGGAGAATGGAGTAGTGGTTTGGTTCTTCGATATTTCTGCCTTTGCGATGATTTGTATGACGATTGAAATGCAGCGATTCCATGACCATTATTGGCCTCCTGGTCCTCTGTCGATATGGGGCATGATGGTCAGTCTATTATTTTGATATTTTAGTTTTTTGGTAGTTTCTTTAACCTTTTTTGGTGATATTTCACGTTTTTTGGAACTGGTACCTTCAAGGGGGGTACCGCTAAATTATTTATAATTGGCATTATTTTAAATTTACATTTTTTATTAATTGGGTTTAATGATTTAATTGACTAAATTATATAGGGGATTATCGACTACCTTTTTGTCCTATTATCTCTATTTTCCCTTCCCTGTTTGTTTATTTTATTATTTTGCGTTTTGTTTCGCTCTGCATTATTGCCGTACTACTGGCTGATGTTTTTATTTTAAATATCATATTTATTTTAATTGTCAGATATAATTAGGCATCATGTGGAGGATGTGCATTTGCTGCCTCTAATGATAGCTACATAGCCATATTTATTTATTTTTATTACTTTTGCCTAACTTTTATCGCACATAATATATATATATATATATATATATAAAATATAAAATTGGCCTTATAGCAGGACATAAGGCCAATAACTTATAAAGGCTAAGATAGCCTGTGTAGATCAACAATGCCATACCCTGGAAATAAACATATAATTAGTAATAATATATAATTATATAATACAATAATGATTATGTAGCTTTCATATATAGATACCGTATTTCCCCATGTATAAGACGCACCTTTTTTCGAAAAATTTGGGGTCTAAAAACTGGGTGCATCTTATACAATGGTTGTAGATTTTTTTACTTGCATTTCCCGCTTTTTTGCGCTTGTTGTCTTTGCGCTCATTGTTTCGCACTTGTTACCAGTATATTAGGTTACGTTTTGCCATGTTCTGCCCAGAAATGGCTCAGAAAAGATTTTCGTACAGTGCTGAATTCAAGTTAAAAGTGATCCAGTTTGCAAAAGTGAATGGAAATCGTGCTGCTGAATGTAAGTTTGGTCCTCCAACTGAGAAAACAATCCGAGACTGGCTACTGGAAGAAGAAACCCTACTGAAAACACCACGGCAGAAGAAGGCCATGAGAGGCAAGTCAGCAAAATGGCCTGATTTAGAGAGGGAATTGAAGATATAGATTGAAGAGCAAATGGCAATTGGAATTCCAGTGTCCACAAAGATGGTTCAGCATGAGGCAAGAAGAATTGCTGATGAAAAAGAAGTTACTGATTTCAAAGGAAGACACAATTAGTGCCTTAGGTTCATGAGTCGGAATGGACTAAGCATGCGTACACGCACCAGACTTGCCCAAAAGATGCCTGAAAGCTATGAGCAGAAGGTCCTTGAATTACATTGTTTTGTCATTCGATGTCGGAAGACATCAGTTTGAGTTGGGACAGATTGCAAATATGGACACAGTCCCCCTTCAATTTGATGTCACAAGTAACAGAACTGTTGATAAGAAGGGGGTGAAAACTGTAACTGTGAAGACAAGTGGACATGAAAAGAGCCATTATACAGTTGTTCTAGCTTATTGTGCCGACGGAACCAAGCTGCCTCCTATGCTGATTTTCAAACGCAAAACAATGCCAAAAGAAGACATTCCTCGAGGATTGTCCACATTCATGACAAGGGTTGGATGGATCAGGATGGGATGAAGATCTGGTTTGAGAAAGTTTGGAGCAGGAGACCAGGTGGGCTCTTACGCAAACCTGCCCTATTGGTGTTTGATCAGTTCAGGGCACACAACAAAAAACACAAAGAAGATTGCTGCAGAGCAAAAAACAAAACTTGCCGTCATACCTAGAGGCTTGACGTCCCAGCTCCAACCACTTGATTTCAGCATTAACAAACCCTTCAAAGCTGCCATGAGAGACGAATGGAACCAATGGATGAAGTCTTCTGGGAACAATTTGACACCAGCAGGAAGAGTGAAGAAACCAACTATAGGAGAAGTTTGTACCTGGGTGAAAAGATCCTGGGATAATATCAAGATTGAGATCATTGTCAAGTCATTTAAGAAGTGTGGCATTTCAAATGTCATTGATGGAACTGAGGACAAGGCAATATATGAAGACAGTGATTTGTCATCAGACACGGATGAGGACAAGCTAATGGATGGGAGTTTTGACAGTGATGAGGAGTTGTATGAATTTTATGATGAATAAAACTTGAGTTCAATAACTTTATGTAATACATTTTTTTTCAAATTTCGGGCTGCAAAATTAAGGTGGGTCTTATACATGGGAGCATCTTATACATGGAGAAATACGGTACATTGAAAGGAACTTTTTCTAGGGCTAACCCCTTTCAATATTGAATGGCTATAATTTACTATAATATGACTATAAATTGAATGACTATAATTTAATTGAATGAATATAATTACAGACTGATGTAATGTTAAATCTACTATTGATGGTATTAATCTGATCTGATATAACTTTCACTTTTATCCCAATTTTAAATACATATATATATAGTAATAAATATGAGTTACACGACAGTCAGAAGCCAAAATAGCCAAAATATGAACAAAAGAAATAATTTAAAAATGATGACCTGTAAAATAAAATAGATAACATGAAAATAAAGGTAATAGTAGCTGGCACCAGATAAGGGTGGGCAAATTTGGATATGGTTCAAAAAGGGGAAATAAAGAAAAAATGCAATTAAATCTGATGTCAGCAAAGGTAAGAGTTGATACATGATCAGGTATGTCATCAGAGGACTACACCCTAACCATGTATCAAAAGACCGCATTTCTATACTTGCCCAAAACTGAGTAAAAAAAGAAAATTTTGAAAATAAAGCACATAAGATCAAAAAGCAGTATATCTCTCACAAAGTATGGACAAGGTAGTCTCTACGCAATGTTCATAAAGAAAGTTACAGTAAAATTAACTAGACACAAAATTAATATATATATATATATATATATGAGTAATAATTATTTTAAAAATATATATTGCAATGTGATTAAAAATATTTCCTAAAGCAATTAATACAGTGAGAATCATCTTGGGATTTAAAATAAAAAGATAAAAAAAGATATACAATTATAGAAGAATCAATATTCAGTAACTACAGTATAGATTCCTCCAGAATTAAGGTTCAGTCACAATCCAGTTAAAATTTTCCTATGTACTCTGTTGGGAAAATTCACCTGAATACACCATAACAATAAAAATAAAAAACAATAATTTAATAAATAATTACCAAAAACATTAAAAAACTGGTTAGAGAGTTACAGCTACTCTGTTACAAACTTATTACAAACTTGAATGACTATAGACATAATGACATTACAACTAAATGACAAAGTAAAATGTGCTGAATTTTGGTGAATAACTGAAATTTGCTGAATATCAGAATCACCTGCACAATGATGAGAATTTGCCAAGTGCAAAACGTCTTCTGATGAGGCATTAGAATATGGGATTCTGAAAATCTGTTTGCAACCAAAGGAGGTGAGAAAGCCATTTCTATAGTAAGCATATGATGTGGCATGTGCTTACTAGAGGAATCAAAGCATATTTTTATCACTAATCAGTCTTCTTTACTAAAACCACCAAGAAATATGGCAACTATCTGGAGATATTACAGCATTTTATAGTCTATATATGATGTGAGACTTTCCAACAGTGGAATGTGGAAATGTATGAATTTTTTTTCCCTCCACCCAGTTTACTAAGCAATAAACTGGGCAGGATAGGCCAATTCCATGATCCCCATGTTGGTAACAACACATGGCACTGCATGATCCTAAGGAATTTTCCTTAGGATTACACAAAAGATGGGTGTATTGTAAACTAAAAAAATGTGGTTGGTGTACAATGAGAGATACTCTCCTCAAAAACTGTTATACTATTTTTTTTGTGCTGCCAATAAAACTTTAACAGCTGCACAATATGGTGCATTAAATCACTTAACTGCAATTTTTTAAAACCGTTTTTTATTTAGATGTGACATTGTAAAAGGATATAAATACTCTTAAATATGGGTGAAGAGTTGGGAATTCTGTTATTTTAGCAAGTAACAATGCAATAAAAAAATATACAGGGTGTTTCAGTTAAACGTTTCAGAACTTCTAAGAGGGGTAGGGTACATCCTGACAACTCGAAATCATATAGCAATGTGGGGTCGGAAATGCTTTCCTGAAGCGGTGTTGTACACAGAAGCACCATAAAAAGAAAAGAGACCGTAAGTGAGAAATCGTTTTAATAATACATGAAAAGAAGCAAAAGGTACATGGATTAAAGTAAGTGTTCGAAGTTTCTTCAACCTCGTATTGCTTTCGCACAGTGGTACCTTGGAAAATGTGCTACAAATCCCCTTTTTCCTGCTGAAGTGTTGTTTTCCGATGAGGCATCCTTCACAAGGGAAGGAATTTTCAACACGCATAACGACCATATCTGGGCGGTCGAGAACCCGCATGCAATACGACGTCGTGCAGCACAGATTCGATTTTCGGTCAATGTATGGGCCGGTATTATGGGAGATCACCTCATCGGACCTTACCTGTTACCGTGTCGTCTAACCGGACCTATCTACTTGATCTTTCTGCAGCAAGTATTGCCACAACTTTTGAGAGATGAACAGATTTCTGCATCGACGCAACAGACAATGTGGTTCCAACACGATGGAGCCCCTGCCCATTATAGCGGAGATGTTCGTAACTACCTGGATGTCACATTTGGTCAACAGTGGATCGGACGTGGTGGTCCCGTGCGTTGGCCTGCTCGGTCACCCGACCTATCATGTCTTGATTTTTATTTCTGGGGTCATATGAAATCGCTAGTTTATGACACCCCTGTTGACAATGCTGAGGAGCTGGTTGCAAGAATCGCAGTAGCTGCCGAAGAAATTCGAAATTCGCCTGGAGTATTCCAGAATGTTCGGATGTCCATGCGTCGGAGATGTGAGGCGTGCATTGTAGCCCGTGGAAGAAACTTCGAACACTTACTTTAATCCATGTACCTTTTGCTTCTTTTCATGTATTATTAAAACGATTTCTCACTTATGGTCTCTTTTCTTTATGGTGCTTCTGTGTACAACACCGCTTCAGGAAAGCATTTCCGACCCCACATTGCTATATGATTTCGAGTTGTCAGGATGTACCCTACCCCTCTTAGAAGTTCTGAAACGTTTAACTGAAACACCCTGTATAAGTACTTCCATAACCTAATTATTTAAATGATAACAAATGTTATTTAAATTAAAAAAAGAGTTTAACATATCTCTATTAATATATACCTTTCCTCCTCTCTCAATGGCATCATGAACCTTCATGAGAAAATCTCTTTCACGACACCGTTTTGAGTCCCTAATTGTGGTGGCATAAGTAGATTCTGTAATTAGGAGATCAGGTCGGCATTTATCAATCCATGCTGCACCAAGGTGTCTGTCTGGAGTCATATTGTAATCACCCTAGTTTAAAATACACAGATATATAAATCATGCAGTGGTGTCACTTAAAATATATTTTCAAGTTTAAACTAGTAATTTTAAATACAAATTTTAAAACGGCAAAAAATTCAACAAAATTTTGATGTTGCATTTCCACCTATTTTTTTAAAAGAAGATGCTCCTGATTACAGGTAACAATAAGCAAAACATCTGCAAAAACCAGGAAGAAAACCAGATTTTTAAAAAATCCAGGCGGTTTCTTAAAGTCCACATTGCACTAGAAATTAAATTTCACCAACAAAACAAATTTTATATAATACAAATCTACAGTATGTTTCCAAACATTAGCTTACCTAAGATTCTTCTATCTGTGGTTTTTCTGTACAGATTGTCTGTTAAATATCGACTGATTATGACTGCTTCAAGAAAGATGCTGTTGCAGACTCTACCCCTTTAAGAAACATTGAGTCAAAGTTTTGTTTATAACAGTAGCACTGCTGTTTAGACTTGGCTGTTGAGAGTATTTCCAAAGCCAGGTGTCAAAAGAAAAACTGAGTTTTTCTTTTTGCACCCAGCTGAATATTCACTCATACTCAACACTGCTATGAGGAATTGTTAAAATGCCAGCATGGTTTGGGATAACTTGTTATATTTCAAGCTTCCTTGTACACTTGTCAGTTCCCCAACCAAGGACCACTCTACCATTCTTTTTCCCCAACCAAGGAACATTCTTCCATAATAACATCTGATAAGTTCTCACACTGAAATGAGCAAAACTGATAATTAGCAGATGTTTATTATGCTACAAGAGTATTTCTGTCTGTTTTTTTAAGTCGTATATTTGGTGAAATGATGGATTAGGACTGATGGGTTTTCTCAGAAATCATGAGTGATAAGTTTAGTCATTCGCTTCCGTGAACCCAATTTTCCGTGACATATTCTGTTCTCTTCATTTCATATCATGTTTAATTTAGCTCCAGATTCGGTAAGAATAATATCGGCACGAAACTGTGCGATTTATTATTTATCTCAGTTTTTTTTTTTTTTTTTTTACAGTAAAATGTTAACGAAAAGAAACAGCACTGAAATGGGCAGAAAATCAGGAAGAATGCGATATAATCAAATTAATATTATTAGGGAACTTGAGAGATTTATGAGCAAAAAAATAAGTCACAACAAATGAAACAAAAAACGATTGAACATTGTTTTGAAAAATTACTTTAAATTTTTCCCACATAAAATTTGCAGTAAAATACCTATCTGAATATACATACATGTAAATGTGTGAATTTTTATGTAATAACTTATTATTTTTTTAATTAAATAAATTTGTTTTTTTCACGTTATTTAGTCTTTTTATTTTACCTTAATACATTATAACAGAATTTATTTAATTTTACCTTACATTAGATTATCCGGGAAATTTTACTATCTGGAAGAGGTCTGCATTAATTAGTCCAGATAACTGATGCTCTACTGTATTGCAAAAATGTTTTATTATAAATTATTTATAACTAAAGTAGCAAAAGACTCTGCTAATCACTACTTTCTTAATTTTTAGAAAAATATTAATGACCATGCCTCATCTGAAAAATGAATTTAGCATTAGTAGAGGCATACAATGCAAAAAAAAAGCAAGCTTATGCGGCATCAGTCAAAAAAAAAAAAAATCTCCCATTTCACCCCTCCATTCATTCCAAATGCCTGTCCAGCTCAGCCTTAAATTTATTTTGGCTATCAACTTCCACAACAAAAGATGGAAGTCAATCAACTACCCACTAGCTAAAGGCAAATTTCCACACATCTATTCTACAACAGTCTTTCCTCAATTTGAATCTATGTCCCCTCAGGTTCTTAATCTGAGCAAGAGGAAGAAATCCTATCAGCATTCAGCTTGCTCAACCTATTCAAGGCCTTATACACTCCAATCAGATCACCTTGCACGTGCCTAATCTCTAGGCACAGCAATTTGCAAAACTTAAGCCTTTCTTGGTAAGAGCACCCCCTTTGTTCCCCTCGCCAATCTTGTTGCCCTTCTTTGTACTCATTCTAGCAACTCTACATCCTTCCTAATATGAGGCCTCCAGACCTGTACACAGTACTCAAGGTGTGGCCCGACCATTGCCTTGTACAACAGGATAATCACCTCATTGTCCCTGCTAGCAAAATTCCTATATATCATTGACAAGACTCCATGATCTGCCCTGGCAGCCCATCTGCATTGCTCAGCGAACTTCATATCTGATGCACAATTACCCCCCAGGTCTTTTTTACTTTCCACTTCCCTGAGTGTAGTACCACACAGTTGATACGTTTCTCTTGGGTTATTGCTACCCATATGCAGTACTTTGAACTTCGGTTGCCATTTCTCAGCCCATTTGCCTAACTTATCTAGATCCAACTGGAGTACCATACTGTCTTTACTGTCGTTAACAACCCTGCCAAACTTTGTATCATCTGCAAACTTGGACATTAAGCCTGATATACCCTCATCAATATCATGGATGAACACACAAAACAACAATGGGCCCAACACTGAACCCTGGGGAACTCCACTAATAACATTCGTCCACGAAGAGCAGCGTCCACTGATTACCACACACTGTCGTCTCCCACTCAACCATCCCTTTATCCATTGTAGCAACTTACCCTTAATGCCATACCTCTCCAATTTGTACAGCAGTCTTCCATGTGCAACAGTATCAAAAGCTTTCCTGAAATCCAAGTATATGATATTAAAATTTTTTTTGACATTCAGTTCCTTTGTGACCACATCATAGTATCCAATCAAATTGGTCAGACAAGACCTCCCTTTAACAAATCCATGCTGTGTCTTAACTATTACTGCAGTCTTGTCTACATCATCCTGAAATGCTTCTTTAACCAGTGGCTCCATTATTTTCCTTGGAACACAAGTTAAACTAACAGGTCTATAGTTACTTATGTCAACTTTTGAACCCCCTTTGTGAATTGGTGATGGTGATACATTTCACACCTCCAGTCCATGGGACCTCCCCTGAGTCCAAGGAAGCTCTCATAATTATGGCTAAGGGTTTGCTTAGTACCCTCACTGCCTCTTTCAATATAACTGGATAAATTCTGTCCACCCCAGGTGCCTTTTTTTATGTTTAACTTCAACAATTTCTCCTCCACTTTGCTCTCAGTTATTACAAAATCACTTCGCTCCCTGTTAGAGTTTGATAAACTTCTGGCATTCCCCTCCTTGAATAACTTGAATTTAAAGAAGAATTCAGTAATTTTGGCTTCAAAGAAACAAAAGTGAAAGACAAAGCAAGACCACTGTGTCTTCAGTGCCATAAAATTCTTTCGAATGAAGCTTTGAAAGCTTCAAAACTTATGACAAATCATCCTCAGCTCAAAAACATGTTGGTTGAATTTTGGCAAAAGAACTCAGGTCTTAACTGCCAGGTGTTGGAGAACAGAGATTATATCCATTGTGCTACCCATGAAGGCTTGGCAAAAGATGCCAAAAAGTGTTAATAGCATGGCAACACCTGATGCACCCTGTAATGCTGGTGTTTCTTTAAAAAAAATAAGAGAGGCATCCTTTGAAGCCTGGCATCCTTAGGCAGCCTGGGTTATTGCTAGGTCTAAGAAATCAATGTACTGGAAAAGTTTTAGTGAAACCAGCAATCATAACTATGATTTGCTTAGATGTTGCAAAGACTCTGGACCTATTTCCTTTGTCAGATAATACAATCAAAATAAAAATTAACATCATATCCAAGGACATTTTGAGCAGATTCCAAAAAATCAAGACTACTGGAAATTTTGCATTACAAATTGATGACTCTGTGGATATTACAGACTTTCCTCACCTCATGGTTTTAAAGACAAGAGGAATTCTTATTTTGTCACAAAATGACAACAACAACAGAAGATACTTTTTTAGCTGACAACAAACTTTTTAACAAAGCATGGCCTGTCATGGTTGAATTTGTCTTTGTGTACTGATGCCAACTGAGCCTTTGAAAATGCATCAAGGATAAAAATCCATATGTTATCATACTTCAATGCTTTCTGAGAAAATCCCACTACTCAGAAAATGCAACCTCATCTTTATACTGCCCTCCAGGAAGTCATAAAAGTCATAAACTTCATCAAGTGAAAAGCCCTGAATTCCAGAATTTTTAGAGAACTGTGCAAAGAAATGACTTCCCGGTATAAAGATCTACTGTGCTGTATGGAGGTCCAGCTGTCTCATGGAAAATTTCTTGAGTGAGTTATTAAGCTGAGAACAGACACAAAAATATTTTTGCAAGAAAAAAAACCATGAATTAGCTGAGACCTTTAAGAACTCCATATGGTTGGCCCTGCTCATATATTTGGCAGATATACACTGAGTGATCACTGAATTATGACCACCCTTATGAAAACTGAATGCGACCCATTGACCACGTGAAGTACGTTAATTGACCTCGTAGCATAGATAAGGTGTCAGTGGTTCAGTAGGTAGTAAAATTCCAAGCATAATGGGTAAAAGGAAGGATTTATTGAACTTTGATAAAGGACAGATTGTGGGAGCTCGACGAGCTGGTGCCTCGATTTCCCAAACGGCTGAACTGGTGGGGTGTTCGAGAGCCGCCGTAGTTAAAGTGTACCAGGACGGGCATCAAAATGGTCAAACAACGACCCGGCGGCAAAACTGCAAAGATCAGCGAAAGGTTGATGTTAGAGGTGAGCGCCAGGTGTGATGACTCATACAGGCAAACAGACGAGCTTGTTGAAGAGCCGACTACCCAATACAACATGGGCCAACCCGGAACAATAGCCATGACCATACGTCGCACGCATGGGCTATACCAGCAGAAGACCCCTATGGCATCCTCTCCTAACCAAGGTTCATCGGCGTAAAAGACTCGCCTGGTACAAAGAGCATACAAGTTGGACGTTAGAAGACTGGAGGAAGGTGTGCTGGTCGGATGAGTCACGTTATTTACTCCACACCATTGATGATCGTGTATGGATTTGGCATCAACAACATGAGGCTCTCGATCCACCATGCATGGTACCAAAAGTGCAGGCCAGTGGAGGCAGTTGTATGGTATGGGACATGTTTCACTGGCAGGAACTTGGACCCCTGGTGCATGTGGAACAACGTATCGGTGGTCTCCGCTATCGTAAACTGCTTGCTGACTGTGTACACCCCGCTTTGTTACATTTTTTCCCAAATGGCGATGGTGTCTTCCAAGATGACAATGCGCTGAGCCATTGGGCACTTGTGTGCAGGAATGGTTTGAGAAACACAGTCCTGATTTCCAGCATATCGATTGGCCTCCAACCCCTCCAATATCGATCCCGGATCCACCATGATTGGTTTCCAAACTCCCCAATATCGATCCCAGATCCACCATGCATGGTACCGAAAGTGCAGGCCAGTGGAGGCAGTTGTATGGTGTGGGGCATGTTTCACTGGCAGGAACTTGGACTGCTGGTGCATGTGGAACAATGTATCGGTGGTCTCCGCTATGCTATCGTCAACTGCTTGCTGACTGTGTACACTCCGCTATGTTACACTTTTTCCCAAATGGCGATGCGATGGTGTCTTCCAAGATGACAATGCACTGAGCCATCGGGCACTTGTGTGCAGGAATGGTTTGAGAAACACAGTCCTGATTTCCAGCATATCAATTGGCCTCCAAACCCTCCAATATCGATCCCGGATCCACCATACATGGTACCAAAAGTGCAGGCCAGTGGAGGCAGTTGTATGGTGTGGGGCATGTTTCACTGGCAGGAACTTGGACCCCTGATGCATGTGGAACAACATATCGGTGGTCTCCCCTATCATCAACTGCTTGCTGACTGTGTACACCCTGCTATGTCACACTTTTTCCCAATTGGCGATGGTGTCTTCCAAGATGACAATGCGCTGAGCTATCAGGCACTTGTGTGCAGGAATGGTCTGAGGAACACAGTCCTGATTTCCAAAATATTGCCTTTTGCAACATGCACTGCAGCCAGCCGCTGTGGGAGGGACTCGATAAGTCTGCGGAAGGTTGCTACAGGTATCTGTGACCATGCAGACTGCAGTGCACCCGGGAGTTCCTGTAGGTTCCTTGGTGGAGGATCCATCCGTCTGTGTCGATCAAGGTGGTCCTATAGATTTTCAAATGGGTCAAGATCCGAGGAATTCAGTGGCCAAGGGAGTAGCTTGAAGTCTTCATCATGCTCCTCAAACCACTCATGGACAATTCTGGTGATATGGCATGGCACACTGCCTTGCTGATAGATACCATCGCCCCCAGGGAAAACGGTCAACATGTACGGGTGTACCTGATCGGCGACGATCGATAGGTAATAGGTAATTTGTATTCAGGGTGCCCTCCAGATGTATCAATGGACACAAGCCATGCCATGAAAGCATTCCCTAGACTATAACACCACCCCCACCAACCTGCCTTCTGCCAACAATTGTATCCGGGTGTCTGTTGTCAGAGGTTTCACGCCTAATGCACCACTGTCCATCCACTCGGTGGAGCAGAAACCGTGACTCATCAGAGAAGGCCAGCGGTTGCCACTCGGCCGGGGTCAAGTGTCGGTATTGCTGTGCAAACTGACGGCACTGTTTGCGATGAATGGCCGTAAGCACGGGTGCTGTCACCAAATGTCTGCTCCAGAGCCCAATGTGCAACAGGGTTAGCTGCATTGTCATGTTGGAGACCTTTCTGGTGGCCCCACAGTTCATTTAGACGGCCAGTTCAGCAAGAGTAGTGCGCCGATCAGTCCTGACCAACCGTTTCAGCCGACGTTCACCTCTAGGATCAATGGGGTGTGGGGCTCCAAAATTGACACATCGGGTCATCAAAACTGTCCCATTCATCCAGTCTTGATACACTTTCACCACTGTAGCATGTGAGCATTTCATAAATTCCACTGTTTCGGAAATGCTGGCACCCGTGGCCCAATAGCCAATGATCATGCCTTTTTCCAGGTCTGATAGGTCGCATGCTTTGCCAATGACAGAGTCTGTTACTGTGTTCACAGATGCTGAACATCAAGCCTTATATGCTTGCGGTATGTGAACTTGACACGCGCGCTGTATGATTCTCTAGGCATGTGTGATATCTGCATTGGGGGATGATCATAATATTGTGACTGGACTCTGTAGATAGGATAAGAGTAAAAAAACAAATCCCTACAAGATAAAAATATATGAGTACAAGAGGCAATTTACTTCCCACCATTATCCCAATAAAAATCTTTCCCTAGAGCATTTTCATTTTAGATGTCAATTAGCTAGATGAAAACCATGGTCAAAAGAGTTTCCTGTCATCATCTTCTCCTCACATAGAGAATAACTTACTACTATATAAATCCAATTTTCTAATTGGATTTATTGTATCATATAAAATTAAAGTAAGAGAGTTAACTAAAATTGATGTAAATATTTCAAACTGAAACAATGATAAAGCAGTTTTATAAACAACATTTATGTAAACCCTTAATTATTATTATTATCATCAGTTTATTCAACAAACACCCCTGTACAGAAATTTTCTAGGAAGGTGGTGCATACATACATCCAAATACACTTATTAGAGTGTAACACAGGATTAAATATCAGCAAATACATAAGATATATAAACATAGAGGAAGAATTACTTACATACAGAAATCATGTAATGTAAATAAGATAGAGGAAAATCATATGGCACAAATTTTACTTACTGTATATACTACAGATTGAGAACCCACTTTGATATAAAACATAGCAGCACCTAAAACATGTCCAGCATAATAAGCTTTAATTTCTAATTCATCATCAACCTAAAAAACAATAAAGAATATATGAGAGAAAAAATACTGATTTTCTGAATTCTAAAAATTCACAATTCTGAACTATAAAAATTACAGATATAAAAATTATGCAGGTTGTTCTTCCTAAATAATGTGTACACACTTTAATTACTTATTTCCTTAACATTAAAAGCATACATACAAGAGTCCACTGGTGTGAAATGTACCTTGACCACAAAGGATGCAAAGAAAAACAGCAAAGAGTTCTTTACTTATGTAAACTCTAGAAGGAAAGGAATGAATCAGATTGGACCACTTAACATAGATGGACTGACTATTGATGATCATGCTCAGGTAGCTGATAAACTGAATGAGTATTTTGCATCTACATTCACACATGAGGAGTTATTCAATGAGAAATGCCAGAAGTTTATCAAACTCTAACAGGGAGCTAAGTGATTTTGTAATAACTGAGAGCAAAGTGGAGGAGAAATTGTTGAAGTTAAACATAAGGAAAGCACCTGGGGTGGACAATATCTATTCAGTTATATAATTCCTTGGACTCAGGGGAGGTCCGCATGTACTGGAAGTGTGTAAATGTATCACCAATTCACAAAGGGGGTTCATCAAAAGGTAACACAAGAAACTATAGATCTGTTTGTTTAACTTGTGTTCCGGGGAAAATAATGGGAGCCACTGGTTAAAGAAGCATTGCAGGATCATCTAGACAAGACTGCAGTAATAGTTAAGAGACAGCATGGATTTGTTAGAGGGAGGTCTCATCTGACCAATTTGATTGGATACTATGATGTGGTCACAAAGGAACTGAATGTCAAAAATAATTTTGATATCATATACTTGGAATTCAAGAAAGCTTTTGATACTGTTGCACACGGAAGACTGCTGTACACATTGGAGAGGTATGGCATTAAGTTGCTACAATGGATAAAGGGATGGTTGAATGGGAGACGACAGAGAGTGGTAATCAGTGGATAAAGGGATGGTTGAATGGGAGACGACAGAGAGTGGTAATCAGTGGATAAAGGGATGGTTCAGTGGGAGACGACAGAGAGTGGTAATCAATGGACACTGCTCTTTGTGGACAAGCGTTATTAGTGGAGTTCCCCAGAGTTCAGTGCTGGCCCATTGTTGTTTTGTGTATTCATCAATGATATTGATGAAGGTATATCAGGATTAACGGCATCCATAGCCGAGTGGTCAGAAGCAGGAGTGCAGTAGCACATGTTCTTTGAATAGACCGGGGTTCAAGCCTCTGACTGCTAAATGCAGCTGCCAACCTGCACTGGACCAGCGTGGCAGATTATGGCCCATTTCCCTCAGCATGAATTGTTGAGGAAGCTTCCATCCTGCAGTGGGTTGATAATGGCTGCACTTTACCCTTTTTTTTTTTTTTTTTTTTTTTTTTAACCAGGATTAATGTCCAAATTTGCAGATGATACAAAAGTTGACAGGGTTGTTAACAACAGTAAAGACAGTATGCTACTCCAACTGGATATAGATAAATTAAGCAGATGGACTGAGGTGGAAACTGAAGTTTAACATTGAAAAATGGAAAGTACTGCATATGGGTAGCAATAACCCAAGAGAAATGTACCAACTGTGTGGTACTACACTCGGAGAAGTGGAAAGTGGAAAATGAACTGGAGGTAACTGTGCAGTCAAATATGAAGTTCACTGAGTAGTGCAGACGGGCAGGGACATGGAGGTGATTATCCCGTTGTACAAGGCAATGGTCAGGCTACACCTAGAGTACTGTGTACAGGTCTGGAGGCCTCATTTTAGGAAGGATATAGAGTTCCTAGAACGAGTACAAAGAAGGGCAACAAGATTAGTGAGGGGAACAAAGGAGTGCTCTTACCAAGAAAGGCTTAAGTTCTGCAAATTGCAGCACCTGGAGAGTAGTAGGCACATGCGAGATGATCTGACTGAGGTGTATAAGGCCTTGAATGGGTTGAGCAAGCTGAATGCTGATGAGATTCTTCCTCTTGCTCAGATTAAGAACCTGAGGGAGGGCATAGATTCAAATTAAGGAAAGACAGTTGTAGAATAGATTTGCAGAAATTTGCCTTTAACCAGCGAGTGGTTGATAGGTGGAACAGACTTCCATCTTTTGTTGTGGAAGCTGATGGCCCAAATAAATTTAAGGCTGAGCTGGACAGGCATTTGGAACGAATGGAGGAGTGAAATAGTTTTTTTTTTTTTTGTTTGGTTTTTTTTTTTTTTTTGGCTGATGCTGCATAAGCTTGCTTTCTTGCATCAAATGCCTCTACTAATGCTAATTACTTAAAATGTTAACCATCAGCACATTATACAACGGGCAAAAGTATTTGCTGGCATGTTGCTGATGAAATAACCATGCAGGCTAGATCATTTGTACGATTTAACTTCATATGAATCACCTCGATTGATTGTAATAATGGTTTATCTAAACTATAATAATGATATAACTTTAAATCATTATTAAATTTAACTCCTGGAGAAGTTAAATGTAATTATGAGAAAATAATCCAAGGATTCTCTCATAATTACAATTAAGGCTAGCTTACCTCTTTTGCTGTCCTCTTAATATAATTAGGTAAATCTCATCTGCCCCAGGTGCCTTATTTACTCTTTTTTTTTTTTCCCCTTGTTAGTTGTTGGTGCATCAGCTTCTATGGCCATAATGCACCTCCCAAAGTTTTTGTATTTTACTGTGATCCAAGCCCGAGGCGGGAATCAAACCCGCAACCTTCGGGTTGCCAGGCAGGCACTTTACCTACCTGGCTAGCCCGGTCAGCTTATTTACTTTTACCTTCAACAATTTCTCTTCCACTTTCCTCTCAATTTTCACAAAATCACTTAGCTATCTGTTAAAATTTAATACACTTCTTAGCATTAGCAGAGGCATACGATGCAAGGAAGCAAGCTTATGCAGTATATTCTGCAGCTCCATCCCTAAAATATTCTTCACATGTGAATGTAGGTGCAAAATATCTATTCAAATTGTCAGCAACCTGAACAGAATCATCAACAATTCATATCTTGTGGACCTATGTAATTCTTCTCTTTCCATCTAGTGTTAACATATGTAAAGAATTCTTTCCTACTTTGGCTGAGATTTCTCATAATTTGCCTTACCTTGCCTAACCTCCTTTGTGATTTGATTGCAGACTAGTTCATACTTACTGGAAACTAGGCACCAGCGAGGTGATCTGATAGAGGTGTATAAAGCCTTGAATGGTTTGAGCATGCTCAATGCTGATGGGATTCTTCCTCTAGCTCAGAATAATCACCTGAGAGGGCATAAATTCAAATTGAGGAAAGACAGATGTAGGATAGACGTGCAGAAATTTGCCTTTAGCCAGCGGGTGGTTGGTTGGTGGAACAGACTTCCATCCCTTGTCGTGGAGGTTGATAGCCTAAATAAGTTTAAGGCTCAGCTGGACAGGTATTTTGAACAAATAGAGGGGTGAAGTGGAAGTGGGGTTTTTTTTTTTTTTTTTGGCTGATGCTGCATAAGCTTGCTTTCTTGCATCAAATGCCTCTACTAATGCTAATGCTTACAGTAGGTTTCTATATCTGCATGATGATTTTTAATCATTCCGTGCATTTTTCTTCTTGTCGTGGAGGTTGATAGCCTAAATAAGTTTAAGGCTCAGCTGGACAGGTATTTTGAACAAATAGAGGGGTGAAGTGGAAGTGAGGTTTTTTTTTTTTTTTTTTGGCTGATGCTGCATAAGCTTGCTTTCTTGCATCAAATGCCTCTACTAATGCTAATGCTTACAGTAGGTTTCTATATCTGCATGATGATTTTTAATCATTCCGTGCATTTTTCTTCTATGGACAACGAATAATATCTCTTAGAATAAAACCTCGAACAATATCCCTTAAGATAAAATGCCCAGCAACTTCTACAATTACTTCCCTGAGTGCTTCCCATTTAGAAGTTGGCAACATCATCAGTTTGTCCCACTGAATAGAATTTAAAAACAGTCTGAGACCACTGCAGTGATCTTTAAAAAGGCAAAATTCCCCCCCCCCACCCTTTACCTTTGGCAGTAGCTATACCTTTAAGTGGATTCCAAAACATACTGTAATCGCTGCTGCCTAATAGTTCATTTACCTGGACATTCATACATTACATTTGTAACGTATGAATATGCATGATAGGAAATGAAAAGCCAAAACAATGGCCTTTCACTTAAACTCATATATTGATGCAAGTGATTCATTAAAATACAATTATTAACACATTAAAAATTTATAGCAATTATTGCTTCACATGATTCATACTAAGTGACCATTGAACACTGGACACATTCTCTTTGGAAGCTAATAACAACATAGTTGATTTCAATGGCCTTGATTAAGGTTTACTGTCTATCTTCCTTTTCTCTTTTTTTTTTTTTTTTTTTTTATGTAAACCCCTAAACATGAAAGGTATTAGAACCTATAGTACTTAGTACCGTGCTTGGGTTGGAGATTGAGAAGATGAAAGAAGATATTTGTTGACACTGGACTTGAACTTCTGTAGACTGTAATTTTCAGGAAATACGTATGAAGGAAGGTTGTTCAAGAAAACGGCAGTTGAATGAATAAACGAGGAAGATGAAAAGTTGGTTCTATGACTTTGAAGTTGGACAGTAAATGGATGTTGGCTGGTGCTGGCATATGTCGGACTGTTTCGAAAGAGAGAGTGGGAATTATAGAACCCAATTCAGAAGAACAGTGCTCATGGAAGTATCTGTAGAAAAGGCATGCAGCAGAAACTGTATGTCTATGAGACAGTGAGTAGAGAGAGACTCTGTTAGAGATGAGTCATTAATTAACCTAACTACCCTCTTCTGAATGGAATCAAGAAGCCTGAGAGAGGTCTTGGGGGAACCACCCCAGATGTGGGAACATTATTCCATGGTAGGGCAGGTTGCGATTTATAAAGAGTGAGCAGCTGTTTGGAAGAAAAGTAACGTCAAGAGTGAAAGAGAAAACCAAGTTTTTTAGATGCAGAGGAAGCAATATTTGTAATGTGCTTGTGCCAAGAGGGATCAGAAGTTAGGGTAATCCCCAAAAGAGATATATCATTTTGCCTAGAAATCGGAGTGTCACCAAAGAGGAGCATAGTAGCGGAAGAATCCTTTTTGTGAGATATAAGAGAAGACTGAGTTTTAGACGGGTTGAAATCAACTAAGTTGTCTTTGCCCCACTGGAGAATTAACTGAAGATTGGCATTTCAGGAATTGGTAGCATATTTTCAAGAAGTTGAAGCTGATTGAGCAGGGCAAGATTTCTTAAAATGGAAAGTAGAATGCAATGTGCTATCATCAGCAAAACTCTGGATAGGATTTCCAGTCAATGGAAGATGATCATTAATATTAGTATTAGTATTAGTATTAGTAATGGCCGTATGGTGCAAGAAAGCCTATGGCTTATGCTGCACCAGCCAAAAAAAAAAAAAAAATCCGAACAAAACAATGATAAAAACAAAAATTAAATAAATAAATAATAATAATTAATAAATAAATAAAAATAATAAAATGAAATAAAAAATAAATAAAAAGGAAATTAATCCTATCATCCTATGCGCTTCCCTTACCCGAAAGTACTATCCAGATGACCTTTGAATTTCCCCAAACTGTCGGCCTCTACCACCCATGAAGGCAACTTATTCCAATAATTTATAACTCGCTGGCTAAAATAAAACTTCCTGCAGTCCAATCTAAACATTTCCCCCCCGTAACTTGAATTTATGTCCCCTAGTTCTAGCATCATTTATAATCTTGAAAATTTTGTCCTCATTTATTTTACTGATGCCTCTCAGAGCCTTAAACACCTCAATCAAATCTCCTCTAAGGTGTCTAGTTTCCAAACTCTGCAACCCACATATTCGAAGTCTTTCTTCATAAGGACGCCCTTTTGCCGATCTCACCAGGCGAGTTACCCTTCTTTGCACCCTTTCAAGAAGCTCGATGTCTTTCTTTAGGTGCGGTCTCCATACTTGAACACAGTATTCCAAGTGTGGTCTAACATAAGCCTTATATAATGGGATTATCACGTCCCTATCTCTACTTGCAAAAGTTCGATAGATCATCGATAGGACACCATGGGCCTTCCTTGCAACCTGTTTACAATGCTCAGAGAATTTCATGTCTGACCGTATCGTAACACCCAAGTCCCTTTCCTCCAGTACTGGGTTTAGTTGAACTCCACCAAGTGAATAAGTTATTTTGGGATTACTGTTTCCCAGGTGTAATACCTTACACTTTGTTGGATTAAAGCACAGCTGCCATTTTTCTGACCATTCTTGAAGTCTATCTAAGTCTCTCTGAAGAAGCTCAGCTTGACAGTGATCATTAACTACTCTACCAATTTTAACATCATCTGCAAATTTAGACATCACGCCCTCTATCCCTTCATCAATGTCGTTTATGAAAATTAAAAACAACAGTGGTCCTAATACTGATCCTTGGGGAACCCCACTTCTTACATCAACCCAATCTGAGGAATAGCCATTTATCACAACCCTCTGCCTCCTGCCCTGAAGCCATCCTTCTATCCATCTAAGGATTTTCCCAGTGATTCCAACCTGTTCCAGCTTATAAAGCAACCGCTCATGTGGGACTGAGTCAAAAACTTTGCTGAAATCTAAATAAACAATGTCGAAATTATTCCCTAAATCCAGCTCGTGAGTGACCCTTTCGAAATAGCGAACCAGATTTGTTAAACATGATTTTCCCTTTACAAAACCATGCTGAGTATCCTTGAGAATTTCAATTCGATCCAAATGATCCTGAATTCCACCCTTGATCATTGCCTCCATGATTTTCCCTACTACTGAAGTCAGACTGACAGGTCGATAATTTCCCACTTCACTTTTAGAGCCACCCTTATGTATGGGAGATACATTTGCACTTTTCCAATCCAAGGGAATCTCCCCAGAGTCTAGTGATGCTTGCATAACCAGCCTCTGTGGTTCAATGCACTCGCTTGCCGCCTCTCTCAAGATTATAGGGTATATTCCATCAACTCCAGGAGCCTTACTGGTCTGTAGGCTTGAAAGTTTTTTCATTAAATAATCTTGCGAAATTTCAATATCATTAATTACATATTTTTTAACTTCGCTCCCACAATTTCCCATTGCCACAAAAGGCTTTTCATTTGTAAATATCGATGCAAAATAACTGTTGAGTTCATCTGCAACGGCAGCTGGTGTATTTATTACTATCCCCTTTCCCTTACGTAAAGGTCCGATCTGGTTTGTCCTGCTCTTCTTGGCATTTATATATGTGAAGAATTCTTTATCCCCCCTCTTTGCTCTGTTTGCTAGTGATTTCTCATAAACTGCCTTTGCCTGTCGAACCTTTTCTGTGGCTCTATTACACATCACCTTGTAGCTGTTATAGGCTTCAGTACTTTTTATTGCTCTGTAACTTTTCCATGCCACCTTTTTCTGCTCAAGTAATGTGGCAACTTCACTATTCATCCAACTTGGAACCCTTCTCGTGGAGTATTTTTTTAATGGTATATACGCATTCAAGGCATCTGTGATTAATGTTTTAAAAGTGTACCACAGTTCAAGAGGAAGAGAGTGGGGGGAAAGAACTAAACCTTGGGGGACACCGGCATTAGTGGAGAAGTTAGAAGACAGAGAGCCATCTACCATTACCCTCAGTCAGCGATCAGAGAGAAAACTGGATAACCAATTACAAAAAAAAACAGTTGTCAAACCATAAGATGGAAGCCTTGTTTAGAAGACCTTTACGCCAGACACAATTGAAAGCCTTTGAGATGTGAAGAGCAACTACGATCCTGTTGCAGTGTGCTACTGCAACAGGATCTAGAAAATCTCGGCAGATGGGCTAAATGGCAACTGAAGTTTAACCTTGACAAATGCAAAGTACTGCATATAGGTAGAAGTAACCCCAGAGAAACGTACCAACTGTGTGGTACTACACTTAAGGTGGTAGAAAATGAAAAAGACCTGGGAGTAATTGTGCAGTCAGATATGAAGTTTTCTGAGCAATGCAGACAGGCTGCCAGGGCAGGTCATGGGGTTTTGTCAATGATATATAGGAATTTTGCTATCAGGGAAAAGGAGGTGAATCTCCCTCTGTATAAGGCAATGGTCAGACCAGGGCTTGAGTACTGCATACAGGTCTGGAGGCCTCATTTTAGGAAGGATGTAGATTTGCTTGAGCGTGTACAGAGAAGGGTAACAAGATTGGTGAGGGGAATGAAGGGAACCTTTAACCAAGGGAGGCTTAAGTTCTGCAAATTGCAGTGGCTGGAGACTAGGCACCTGTGCGGTGATCTGATTGAGGTGCATAAGGCCTTGAATGAGTTGAGTACGCTGAATTCTGATGGGATCCTTCCACTTGTTCAGATTACGAACATAAGGGGGCATAAATTCAAATTAAGAAAAGACAGATGTAGAATAGATGTGCGGAAATTTTCCTTTAGCCAGCGGGTGGTTAATTGCTGGAACAAACTTGTATCTGTCGTTGTGGAAGTTGATAGGTTAAAAAAATTTAAGGAGGAACTGGACAGGCATTTGGAGGGAATACTGTGAATTTTTTTTTTTTTCTCTTGGCTGATGCTGCATAAGCTCATACACTTGCTTTCTTGCATCACATGCCACTTCTACAACTTATGTTTCACCGAACCTTCCCATTGAATTAGTTCATAAATGGGTAACATTAGCCAGAATATATCACTAGTGGATCGACACTGACGGAATCCATACTGGCGATTGTTGATCAGATAGAAGGTTTTTAGGTAGTTTCAGTTGGCGGTTAATTGATTTCTCCTTTACTTTACAAAGAGTAGAAGTAATTTCAATGGGACAATAATTGGATGGGAGGGATTTGTCACCCTTTTTGGGAACTGGCTAGATATGAGCAAATTTCCAAGCAGAAGGAAAAACACCTTTGGAATAAGAAAATGAAAAAAAGCGACATAGAACAGGGGTAAGTTCAGGAGCACAGGTTTTGAGAACAATTGGAGAAATACCATCGGGACCTGGAGCTTTCTTAGCAAGAAGATT
This sequence comes from Mastigoproctus giganteus, assembly GCF_048544385.1. NCBI lineage: Eukaryota > Metazoa > Arthropoda > Arachnida > Uropygi > Thelyphonidae > Mastigoproctus > Mastigoproctus giganteus. The sequence continues at coordinate 27,082,725 of NC_143575.1, read as the reverse complement.
CATCAAAATCCTTTTGACAGAAGACCACAGGAGGCACCTGAATATAGCATGTTGGGAATACAGTGAGGTTTTATCAAGATCATTAATACGTGAGTTGGAAGAAAAATGGGATGCTAGCAGGTCAGCTTTATCGTTGGCTGAAGTGACAACAGAAACCATCTGGTTTGGATAGAAGTGGGAGCAGAGATGGGCAAAAGTTGCGGCCAATAGCTTTGGCAAGAGACCAGAATGCTCAAGCTACCACTAGGGCAAGAAGCAAGTTTTCTACTCTTAGCCTGTTCAAACTCTAGTTTGGACTGATTAATAACTGCTTTACAATTGTTGCGAGCTTTGGTGTAGGCAGAAAATGAAACTGAAGAATTAGAAACAAGCCAATTACGATATGTAACGTTCTTTTCTTGAACAGCCTTAGCACATTTATTGGAAAACCAAGGTTTAGATAAAGGATGACATTTTAAAGTGTAGGTAAATGAACAATCTTGTAGGTAAATGAACAATCTGTGCAAGGTCATTAGTAATTGCAAAAGCCTCAGCATCTCAACCAGCTGGCTCGGTGTGACTATAAAACGGAAGCCAGCTGGAGTTGTGAACATTAAAATCACCAAGGAAAATTACCTCGCTGTTCGGAAAGTTGGACTGGAGAAAGCCAAGTTGCAAAGAGAGGAAGTCAAAGAGCTCCAAGTGATTAGCGGAATTAGCAGAACGGTAGAGACAACAGATGAATTTGACACAATGAGGTAGAGAGATTTTAAGCCAGAGAAGATCAAAGAGAGAAGATTCCAAATTGCCAAGTCTCTGACAGGGAATATCAGAACAGACATATGCATAAGAACCACCTTTGAGGCGAAAGGAATCAAACAGCAAATAATTTGGGCATCTGAGGTGAGCAGCAGTTGAATCAACCAATAACTGAGATTCTGTCAGAAAAAGTACATGGGGTTTGGCAGACTGCAAGTGGAAATGGACATCATTGAGATTAGAATTGAGACCACTTATATTTGTGAAATGAATTAGGAAGTGTTTGGGAGGTTTAGATCTTTTCGCAGATAAGTTTGCTCTATTAGTTTGATAATTCGTGGTGTATTCAATGGTAAGAAAAAGTGGGTGGGACATGCTGTATGAAGTAATGAAATTTTTGGATATGGCTTACACATGGTAAGAATATACCCAGATCCTTGGCATAACGTGGCCTCGACAATGCCCCCCGCATACACACTACTCGGACTCTCTCCAGTACTATCTGCAGAGTAGAGGTAGCAAGATTATATACTAGCTGATCCGGAAGCCTCCTAGAGAGTTACCAATAGGTTCCATCTGGTGTGCTAACTAGTGGCCAGCCTGCGAACACCGATTTAGAGCTGTACCCTCGAAATGTAAGGAATATTGGATCTCACCATGATGTTCATCATAACCTCAAAAGTCATCAATCATACTACATGATGGAAGTGATGGGGGAAGGGTTGACCGGAACTTAGCTCTAAAGACTAAACACGGGTTCCACCACTTCAAGCCTCCAATAAGCAAAATGACTTTCATCAACCAGTAGTATTGCACCGGTTGATGAGAGTCTTTTTTTTTTTTTTTTTTATTTTGGTAGTTGTTGGCGCATCGGCTTCTGTGGCCATATTGCACCTCCCAAGGTTTTTGCAGTACTTTGATCCAAGCCCGAGGCGGGAATCGAACCCGCGACCTTTGGGTTGCCGGGTAGGTACTTTACCCACTCAGCTAGCCCGGTCGGCTTTGATGAGAGTCATCTACCACCTAGTGCTGCCTAATAACATAGAGGGGCGGCATTCCTCCATGTGGTGTGAGCACCACACCTCGACCCCTGCTTACGTTGGTTCACGCCTGGGTGGTCAGCCACCATGTACTTGTGCATGGAGGTTATACACAGGATTACTAACAGTCCCACCATCATGAAGGTGCAAGCAGAGGATTTGGCTGTCACAGACTGTCCGGACTGCCGAAATTGGGTCCACTTGACTTGAGTGTCACCCGAATATCAGTTCCATCAGCATTTTAGACTCCCCGGTAGCAAGTACAGTTTGTCTGGCATATCTGAGAGAATGTCTGTGACCAGGAAGATTAACTGCCACCACCTTCTTCATGCAATTTTTGATCATTTGTGAAGTAAAAAAATTTGTTTCTCCCTTTTTTTCAACACTGATCTTACTCATGTTTATGTGCTTTTGGCCTGAGACAAAAGACGATGTGCGCCACTGCATTTACTTAAATATAGGTAGCAAAAAAGGGTGCAGTGTCAAATAATTACAATCTGTGTGGGGAAGTTTAATTATTTTTGGCTCGATATAGTGTGTCACTGTCAAAAGAGTTTGAAAAACACTGCTGTAGCAGAAAAGTCACTATCGTGAGCTATACATGTCCAGGGTGTATGGCCTTGTAGAACTCACTTGTGAAAGGGTTAACAAGAAATGTCAACTAGCAAAAACACTAAAAAAACTAGCCCGTATGCTAATAATACAATACTAAATAGAATACACTAATGCTATCAGCAACCTTATACATATTACAGTGGATTCCGGTTATTTGGGCCACCAGTTAATCGGGGCAGCCGTTTATTTGGGGCAAATCTTAAAAAACAAAAACCAATCGAGAAAATAGCCAGGGTTTACTTCGCTTAATTGGGACAAAATGTCGTTTAATCGGGGCAGGCGACCTCAGCACTGGAGATTACCCTACGATTGTCTCCGACCGTACCACGTAGTTCAGTCGGATTTTTGGAGGTCACAACCATAAAACAATTAGCAGTCACCTGTTTATTGGGCTTTTCTGTTAGTGCAATCTATCAATCTATCATAAACGGACAGTAAACTCGATCTTATTGAATTTGCGATAATACCGACAGCTGGAATTCTGTGGGTTATTATGGTAAAATGTGTTTACACTTCCATGGAATCTTCAATCATATAGAAAAAAATAATTTTCAGAATCTTCTCTTCATTCCTATTTTTAAAGCTTCCTAATTTGTTACTCCGATCTCACTTGCGCGTGTTGCGTTACTTGCAATTAGTGTGTGCCCTGTTCTTTGTTATTGATTGCTTATCTTTTTACTGTTTTAAATTTCAGCCCCCACCAACAAATGTCAGTGAACAGAAATGTCAACTAGTTTAGTTAGTATGTACATATTACAGTACGTATTAATTATTCCGATTATCACGTATATTCTTCCGATTTTCACGTATCATTTAATTTTTTAATTGGTAAGGTAATAAAGGGTAAATTTGTGCTTAATATATCTTTACTTTTATAGCCAGTGGATAATATTCCTCCTATTTTCGCTAATTAGAATTGCTGTTTAATAGAATTAAAATTCAATTCACAAACATGATCATAATGACCGGCGCTTACTGCACATCGTATAGTGAACAGTACTTTACTATTTTTAGTTCATCGTAACGTAATTTGATTGTACAGTGAACTAATTGTAAGGTGGGGGTAAATTGTATTTTTAACTATTTACGTGAAACTTCGGATAATTGGTGCAGCCGCTTAATCGGGCCAAAATACACTAGTCCCGATGTGTCCCAAATAACCGGAATCGACTGTACCTCTAAATGTCATTCTGTTATTTGTATTTTAACATGGTTTATGAATGTCCAAAGTGTGAAAACATTATTATGCAAGAACACCTCCATATATAAAAAATTCATTCCATATCAGTATATATAGTAACACTAAAACACTAAAAAATACTGGAATTTTTTTATAACTAACCTGAACAGTCTGATGAAGATTAACTGCCACCACCTTCTTCATGCAATCCTTGATCATTTGTGAAGTAAAAAAATTTGTTTCTCCCTTTTTTTCAACACTGATCTTACGATAATCTTCCTGAAAATGAAAAAAGTAATTCCAAATAATTGAAAAATTGTAAAATACCAAAAAACATTATAACATAGGTGTTTTTGGCCTGAAAAGTTTAAAAAATTGCAAACCCAAAAAAAAAAAAAAAAAAAACCACATACAAAAGCATGAAGTAGTCAGGCTGTTTTCAAGATTTAAATGAAATAAGTACTAAAACTTTGAGAAATTTAGTCACATATTTTCTGTATATTCAACTTTAATGTATTTATATTAAATTTCTGCCATTTTTTGTGACTTCAAATATAAATTTGAAGTCACTGTACAATAAAGCTTTTAAAATAGCTTTTTACAGTGACAATAGCTTTTCAAAAGTACAATAGCTTTTAAAAATTTGAAACGAAATATACGAAGGCCTTGTTGTTTAAAAACCACATCTGAATTATTGCAACAACTTGAAAAATAACATGAGAAGTGGGGGGGGGGGGGACTGCTGAACCAAAAAAAAAAAAAATATTTTGGAAAGCCCTCTTACCTCCCTTAGGGTGGTGAGTCTCAGTGATTAAGAATCCCAGTTTTAAAGAAAACAATATAAAAATATCCACTACTTCTTTGCTTATAAAGATTCTGACTAAAATAGAATTAAAAAATTCTATGGCAAAGGATGCAAAGAAAAACAGGAAAGAGTTCTTTACTTATGTAAACTCTAGAAGGAAGGGGATGAATCAGATTGGTCCACTTCATATCGATGGTTCAGCTGTTGATGATCCTGCTCAGGTAGCTAACAAACTAAATGAATATTCTGAATCAACATTCACACATGAGGAGTTAATTCAGGGAGGGGAATTCCAGAGGTGTATTCAACTCTGGCAGTAAGATAGATAATCTTGTAATAACTGAGAGTAAAATGGAGGAGAAATTGTTGAAGCACAAGAAAGGCACCGGGGGTGGATGGAATCTATCCAGTTATATTAAAAGAGGTGGCAAAGGAAATAAGTCACAAAGGAACTGGATGCAAAGAATAACTTTGATATCATATATTTGGACCTTAGAAAAGCCTTTGATACTGTTGCACAAATTCGAGCAGTGCGGCATTGGAGGCAAATTGCTGCATTGAATAAAGGGATGGTTGAGTGGGAGAAGATAGACTGGTAATCAATGGACACTGCTCTTCGTGGACTAATGTTATTAGTGGAGTCCCTCAGGGTTCAGTGTTGGGTCCATTGTTGTTTTCTGTATTTATAAATGATACTGATGATGGTATATCAGGCTTAATGTCCAAGTTTGCAGACAATACAAAAGTTGGCAGGGTTGTTAATGACAGTACACTGCTGCAACAGGATCTAGAAAAGTTGAGCAGATGGACGGAGAGGTGGCAAATGAAGTTTAACATTGACAAATGTAAAGTACTGCATTTACTTTACATTTGTCATATGGGAGGCAGTATGGGAGGCAGTAATCCCAGAGTAACGTAACAACTGTGAGGTACCACACGGACAGTGGTAGAGAATTAAAAGGACCTGAGGGTAACTGTGCAGGCAGATATGAAGTTTTCTAAGCAGTGCAGTTTCTGAGCATTGCCTTATACAAGGGGATAATCACCTCCTTATCCCTGCTAGAAAAATTCCTGTAGCTCATGGTGTCTTGTCAATGATATACAGGAATTTTTCTAGCAGGGATAGGTCAGGCCACACCTTGAGTACTGTATACAGGTCTGGAGGCCTCATTTTAAGAAGGATGTAGAGCTGTTGGAACGAGTAGAGAGAAGGGCAACAAGATTAGTGAATGGAACAAAGGGTCGCTCTGACGAAGAAAGGTTTAAATTTTTGCAAATTAGTGTCTGGAGACTAGGCACCTGCGAGGTGATCTGATTGAGGTGTATAAAGCCTTGAATGGTTTGAGCATGCTAAATGTGGATGGGATTCTTCCTCTTGTTCAGAATAATCGCCTTAGAAGGCATAAATTCAAATTGAGGAAAGACAGTTGTAGGATAGATGTGCAGAAGTTTGCCTTTAGCCAGTGGGTGGTTGATTGTTGGAACAAACTTCCATTTATCGTTGTAGAAGTTGATAGCTTAAATAGATTCAAGGCAGAACTTGACAAACATTTGGAGCGAGTGGATGGGTGAAATAAGGGGGGGGGTTGTTTTTTTTTGGCTGATGCTATATAAGCTTGATTTCTTGCATCACATGCCTTTGCTAATGCTAAACTCCCTTCCAGAAAGTTGTTTTAAAATTTAAATTAGAAATTGTTCTCCAAAAGTACTTTTAAAAAAGACAGATATATATATATTCTGCTTACCAATAAAATAGGGCAAATGGCTTTAGTAGGATGCGTCATGTATATAGGCCCATTATAGCCAACCATTTCTGTCATATAAGGAAGAGCTCCACAGTGATCTAAATGAAAATGACTGTAAGAAAAAGGATAAATATGTTAACATGCAAAATCTTGTAAAGACAAGCAGTTCTTTAATGATCACTGAAAGAGAAACCTTGTTCCATATTTTTCTGATTAAAATTAACTTACCTAATAATCAGACAATCTAAATACTCAGTCAGACCACCTTCCTGATTAATATAAGAAAAATCAGGAAACCTCCTCTACAAAGAAAAGACAATAGAGATCTCAGATCCTGGTTGCAGTATCAATTTAAAAATAAGAAAACTTTAAGAAAATAATTTATATAATTAGATTATTATTAAACCTTAAGTTCTTTGGAGCTTGTATGTATGACACTAGTTTGTTAAATTAGCATGACACTTAGATCAATAAGCAATATATTGAGAAAAATAAAAATAAATGAACTGCAAAATAAAACAAATATTAAAAAAAACAAAAAAACTCACACATATCAAAGAGGAATCTATATAGGTGATCTCTGATCAGATGGAAGGTTTCAAAATAGTTTAAGTGTTTGTGGTTGATGGATTTCTCCATTACTTTAGAAAATGTAGAGGTATATACAATGGGATAATAACTGGATGGGAGAGATATGTCACCCTTTTTAGGAACTGGCTGGATATGAGCAAATTTCCAAGCAGAATGAAAAACACAGTGGAATAAAAAGTGTAAAATAGTAACACAAAACCAATAGAACCATCAAGTGTAACAGAGTTGGAAGTACAGATGGACAAAATTTGCAGTCAATAGCCTTGGCCACAAACCAGAGGCTCACCTATCATTTAAGTAAGAAGTTTTCTACTCTTGGCTAGTGATGAGCATAATTGAGATCATAATCAAAATGATTGGCAATAATTGAATATGGGATTTTCATAAACAATTATATGCAAATTTATTATGAAAACAACAACAAGAAAAATGAAAAAAAAAAGGGGGGGGGGATCAGAAGAAAAGAGATGTTATGTTATTTTTGGTTTTTCGGAGCATTAGCAACTAAGGCCATATTGCTCCAGGGATATGCAGTGTTCATTCCCTGACCTTTCCGTATTTGGTGGTCACGGGCTTGAACCCCAATCTAATCAAAAAGCGTGTGCTACGCACTGCTGCTCCTGCCCACCTGGCTATGGGGCTAAACTACTGCTCGAATGGTAACAGCTACCTTTAGTTTTGATAACAACATTAAACTTCACTATTATTTCTTTTTCCTTTTTTCAGTTTTCTTGTTGCCAATTTCAAAAATTTCATAAACTGGCATATAATTGATTATTATCATTTTATTTATTATCATATTATATGATAATAATTAATTATATGCCAATTTAAAAACTGGCATATAATTGATTATTATTATCATTTTATTATGCCTATCAACTACTCATAGAATATTCAAAATCAAATTTGGACATTGATAATCATTTTGAACATTGCAAGCTTTAGTGTAGCCAGAAAATGGTACTAGAGATTTGGATACAAGCCAATTACAATATTTGCTACATTTTTATCTTGATTAGCCTTAACACATTTGTTGGAAAACCAAGATTTAGATAAAGGATAAGATTTTAAGGTGGAATATGGAATAAAGGATTTCATCCCTACAAGAATAATTTCACTAACATAATCTGATCAAATATTGGGATCAGATTTAAAACATTAATACAACCAAGGAAAAGGGGAATAGAAATCAAAAATCATCCCATTTTGAATTCATAAATGAACAAGTTTAGTAAAGCCATAAATAATTGCAAAAGCCTCAGCATCTCAACCAGCTGGGTCAATGCAACTAGACAACTGAAGCCAGCTGGAGTTATAAACATTAAAATCTCCAAGGAAAATTACCTCACTGTCAGGAAAGTTGGACTGGAGAAAGTCAAGTTTCAAAGAAAGGAAGTCTTAAAAACTCTCAGTGATTTGTAGTGTTGGGAGCATGACAGAGGCAACAGATAAATTTAACAGAACAGAGTAGAGATTTTAAGCTAAAGGAAAATATGAGGATGTTCTGGATTAGGAAGCCTCTGACAATGAATATCAAAAGTGGACAAGTACCACCTTTCAAGCAAAAGCAATCATTAGGGCAACTGAGATGAGTGGTGGTTAAGGCAACTGATATTTGAGATTGTGTCAGAAAAAGTAAGTTTGGTTTAGCAGATTATAGGTGAAAATGGAGATCACTGGAATTTATAAAGTGAATGAGTAAGTTTTGGAAGGTTCAGATCTTTTCACATATATGTTTGTTCTATTACTTTGACTATACATTATGCATTGTGTAGAGAAGGTAAAGGTAGAGGGGAACATATGAATTAATGAAAGCTTTGAAAATGGCATGCACATAGCAAGACTACAGCTAGCTCCTTAATATAATGTGGCCTTGACAGTGCCTCTCACATGCACACTACTCGGCCTCCCTCCAATCACTAGCTGGCAGAGTAGAGGCAATGTGATTATCAATTAGCTGATGTGGATACCTTCTAGAGAGTTACCAACAGGTTCAATTCAGTGCAGAAGCCATTTTAAAGTTGTATACAGGCAGTTCCTGGTTTACAAGTTCCTGAGTTTATGAGTTTGTTTTTTTTTCTCAAGTATCAACCATCAACAAAATCAAAAATATGAACATTAAATGCAAAAAATGAATGTTAAAACATTCATAAATACTGCATTTCTGCAACATCACCACGTTCGTAGCTATACAATACAATGTATCCCCACTACGATATTAATCCATTCCAGAGGCACCATCGTATCGTGAAAATATTGTTTTCACATTTTTTGGAAATTCGTTCCAAGACCTCAGAAGTTGAAATTTTCGCTATATAACTAAGCTTTATCTCCCTAAAAGCTCATTTTTGTAATGAAAATTGTATTAGTTACCAATTCAAATCATTGAAATGCACTACACTTTCATCATCATCATATGTTCTGTTATAAGAATCAATTTCGAACGCCTTAGTGATATTTTTTAAAACACATTTCTGGAAGTCACTACCATAAAACAATAAAACCAATTTGCACTTTCCGGTTTATTGGGCTTTTCTGTTAGTGCAATCAATTATAAACAGGTAGTAAAACTCCATCTTATTGCATTAACGAAAATACCGATAGCTGGAATTGTGTGGGTTTTTACGTTAATATGATGAAATGTGGTTCCCCTTCACTGAAATCTTCAATCATATAAAAAACATAAATAAATTTTCAGAATTTTCTCTTCATTCCTTTATTCCAAGATTGGTTTTTGCATCACTTTGTGCCTGAAATAAAACAATATTGTGAAGATAAAAATATTCCTTTTCTGGTGATTTGATTTCAGATAATGCACATGGCCACCCACCGTTTCTGCAACATCACCACCCTATTGTTAAAATAAATTTTTGCCACCAAATGTGACACCACTTTTTCAGCCAATGGACCAGAGCATTATTTAAACGTTTAAGGCGCATTAGCTTCAGGATAAATTTGACATGCTAATTAATGCAATGGATAAGGAGGAAGGTCCAACTGTTAAAGAATTTTGTAAAGAATTTCATATTTTAGATGCAATTAAAACAACAGAATGAACCTGAAACAAAATTACAGAGAAGAACTTAAATGGATTCAGGGCAGAACTTGACAAACATTTGGAGCGAGTGGATGGGTGAAATAAGGGGGGGGTTGTTTTTTTGGCTGATGCTATATAAGCTTGCTTTCTTGCATCATGTGCCTTTGCTAATGCTAATGCTAACATGAAGAGTGTTTGAAATAAACTGTGTCCTCAATTTATTGATAATTTTGAAGGATTTCAAGAACTAGCAGAGTTCAAACAAAATGAAACAGAAGCAGATTGCTAACCAACTGCAGCTTGACATTACCCCAGGGGCTCACATCTGGTGAGTATGGGCTTGGCACACCCAGGGTCTTGAGCTGGATATCATCATTCTTCCCTTTCTTGGTGATTCCCTCTTCTCTCTCTCTCTCTCTCTCAGGGTAATTCAGAATTTTTTTTTTTTTGGCTGGTGCAGCATAAGCCTCAGGCTTCCTTGTACCATATGGCTAATAATAATAATTTCTTCAACTGATGTAACTGATCTGTTTTAAGCATACAATGGAGAGCTCACAAATGAAGACCTCTTTGAAACAGCAAAATGTCAAGAAGCTGAGGAAGAAGAAGAAGATTTAACAGCTGAAACCCCTGTTCATTCCTTCACTCTCAAGGGGCTGGACAAAGCTTTTCAACACAGAAAAAGCAAGTGAGATTTTCGAGTCACAAGATTCAAATTTGGAGTGTACTAGGAAAGTTGCTACAGGTTTACAAAATGCTTATGCGTGCTTTCATGAAATTTATAAAGAAAAGAGAAGACTATCTTGGAAACAAATGCCTCGACGCATTTCTGAAGAAGACAACTCCTTGTGCCTCCAACAGACCAACGAGTGCCGAGACAACAATGAGTGATCAACAAGTGTGCATTTAGTCAATGATGATAAAGAATAAATATTCTTTAACATTTGTAAATTCATAAATAATTTCTTTATTATTATAATTTGCTTGATTTTACAAGCTGTGTTTTTATTTCCTTGGATAAATCAACCATTGTTTAGGCATAAACTAATTAGCTAACTAATTTCATTGTTGAGAACGTAACCTCTGATTTTAACATTATGTCTATGGGAAAAAAATTGCCACTTTACAAGCGTGCACTAGGAACGAATTAACTCGTAAAGTCGGGAACTACGTGTACTCAAAATGTAAGGAATATTATATCGTTATGTCCATCATAACTGCAAAGGATGGAAGAGATTGGGGAAGGGGGGTGCTATAGCTTTGCTCTGGAGACTAAACATGGTTTTCACCACTTCAAACCTCCAAGAAGCAAAATGGTGGTATTGCAGCATGTAGATGAATCGAGCTGGCTTCATCTACCACCTAAGTATTGCTTGGTGATACAAATGTTCAGCATTCCTCTGTATAATGTGGATGCCATACCTTGACTCTATTGGTTCACATCTGTTTGATCACCTCCAGTTTACTAGGTAAAGTGTTTCTACCCTATAAATTGGGGCAATATACCCAGGGTTAACAATTCCACCATCATGAATGTGTAAGCAAAAAGATTTGGCTGTCACAGAATGACTGGACTTGGCCATAACTCAGCTGACTTGACTCAGAAGTGGGACCCGAATATCAGCTCAATCAGCATTTTAGATTTCCAAGCAGCAACTGTAGCTGTTATACCTGGAAGAATGTCTGTGGCAATTCTCAAGCGCCATGAATGTGCCAGTTTTTGGGTTTTATTGTGTATTACATCTGTACAAGTGTGTTCATGACCAATTAGCATGTTGTGAAGGATGAAAATCTCAAAATAACTCAAATTACAAGCCCTCAAGCATTCCTCTCCAATGGGATTTGAAGCTAGACCTCTCAAAACAAGTGGAAAACTCAGTATACTGTCACAGAGAATGGATCACTCGTGTCCTTTGACATATCACCTAAGTAACACTAGCTAAATGAACTGAAATTATTTGCAGTAGTGCACCATGGTTTGTGGAGAACATTTCAATCATCTTCACTAGTTTAACTATTTTAGGCAAAATCATTTTTGTCATTTCTCAACCGACTCGTGCTGTACTCTATATATAGATGCTTATAAGAAAGTATGTATTTATGTACCTATTGTTGTTGTTATTTGGTTTTTAGGAGCATTAGCAACTAAGGCCATATTGCTCCAGGATATGCGGTGGTCATTCCCTGACCTTTCCGCATCCTCCGTATTTGGTGGTGACGGGCTCAAACCCCAGTCTAATCAAGAAGTGTGTGCTACGCACTGCTGCTCCTTCCCACCTGGCTACGGAGGCGCCTTTCGACTGCTTGAGTTTGAGTTGCATTGTACATTGAGGCAATTTGAGAAAGATTCTTTTGGCAGTACTGATAATTCAGTTTGCATTGCTATTGTCTGGTATTTTTTGGTTATTTGGGCATATGTTGGCCTGTTTGGGTGGGTTGGAGGTGAGATGATTTGTTTTTCTTCTTGACAGGAAACATTATGGTTTGCTTTATATTTCTGAATATGTTTTTCACTTTTCCAGCATTAACATGTTCTAGCATAGGCAGGGTGGTTTTTTTTACAATTTGGGCATATTGGTTGAGCAACAGTACAGGCTTCGCAGTCGTGTTCTATTGACCCGCATTTTGATAAGTAGGGGTTCCCTGGCAAGCTGTCTGGGAATGTCCGTACTTCTGATATCGAAAACACCTGAGCAGGTTTGGAATAAATGGTCTGACATTGCATGCCAGACATCCGGCCTTAATGGATGTTGGACAATGCAGTGTGTTAAACGTCAAGATCAGATTACCATCTTTTCTGGTGGAGATTCTCTTTACTCGAATAACTCCTTGTTCTTTAAGTTCTTCTAGTATCTCCTCTTCGGACACGTCTGGTAGATCCCAGTCTGAGATCACTCCTTTAGAGGTGTTCACTGATCTGTGGGGTGTAACAGTGACTGGTAGTCCGGCAAAGAGTTTAATGTTCAAAAGTCGCTCTGAATGTTTAGTGTTAGAGGTCTCAATGAGAATGTCTCCAGACCTCAGTCTTTTTACAGACTTGGGAGATCCTGCTCTACTTTCTAATTCCTTTTGGACTCTAAATGGTGAGGGTTTCCCAACTGCATTTTCACCAGTTCAGTGGATAATTAAGAAAGTTGGACTAGGATAGATCTCTGTTCTCGGTTTTCTGACGTTTGGCAGTTCCTACATTGGAACTGTCTTTCTTTTTGAAAGTCTGGGATGCATCTGGCAGCCCAAATAAATCAGAGTTTGGTTTACTCATGATGATGTGCTCTTTTTTGGCCCTGGGAGATTGTCTTTTCATCCCAGGTTACCAGCCCCACCATGTGGAAGCAAGAGCGGTGCCACCTAGTGACCCAAGCAAAGAGAAGGTTAGTATGACTTAAAAATAAAAAGGGGATTAAAGAAAGATGCTTTCCTTTCTAGGTTATATTATTTGGATAAGTCTATTTAATTTTGATATTCAAGAGTTAACGTACTTGTGAAACTCAGGCGAAACGTATTTATAGTAAAGCATACCAGATAATCACTATGAAAAGGTGCTGTGGTCATTAATATCGCTTGGCACTCAGGGCCGTCCTTGTCAGACAAGCTAAAAGCATAAATCTCCACATATCAGGTGTGCTGCTCCATAGTGAAACTTATTAACAAGCCAATTCATAACTTCATCAGTTGTTTCAATCTTGAGAAAGAAGAAATGGAATTGAACAAATTCCATTGTTCAATGGAATTTGTTCAACTCCAAAAATGAAATATGAACAAATTTCCTGCAGAGGGAAAAAAAAAAACAAAAGAATAACAAAGTGTAAAAAGACAACACAAACAGTAGCAAACTCTGGAACTGAAGTTTTAAGAACAAGTGGAGAAATACCACCAGAAGACTGAAGACATCTTGGTATCAAGATTGTTCAGAATCAATCTTGATACCTTCTAATCTCTTTCTGCAAGAAAAGCAAAAGAGACTTTCAATAGTCTGTGTGTGTGTGTGTGTGTGTGTGTGTGTGTGTGTGTGTGTGTGTGTGTGTGTGTGTGTGTGTGTGTGTGTGTGTGTGTGTGTGTGCGTGCGCGTGCTGACATCTCCTTCTAGCGCGCACACTAGAATGAGATGTATGAAGATTGTCAATGCAAGTATCAAGTATTAGAGGAAAAGTAAGGTGTTAAATCTGCTTAATCATTACAGGAAGATGCAAAAAAACATTAGGATGTAAAAGAGGTGAGAGTATGGTTAGACAGTAATAGTGGCTAATGGCCCCGGCAATAGAGTAGAATAACTGACTACCCTTGAATAAGGCGATTTCCTATTTTCAGACTTTTAATTACCAAATTTAAACTGTTTTCTACTATTTTAACTTTCTGAAAACCATGGTCTAGAAAAAGGGATAGAAATTAAGCTGGAATGGATAAAGGATTTCATTCCTACAAAAATAATTTCACTAACATAATTTGAACAAGTGTTAAACATGAAGATTAAAAACAGTAGTCCAACTAAGGCAGGAATGGATTCTTAATGGGAGAGGGGGGCACCTCACCTCCCTAAGGAAGGTTAAGCTGAGGGTAAGAAGGCCTCCCAAAAAATACATACTTTTTTTTTTGATTCATATATTCCTTCTCAAGTTATAATAATCGGAATGCAATTTTAAAAAAGGTCTTTCAAAATGAATTTTCTGTTCATATACAATAAAATTTTGTTATTAAGCATGCAAGAAAATTAGGGAATTCCAGTTATCTAAATTTTCTGGTTATTTGATCATCCTAGCAACCTAGAAAAAACTAATCGGTAACAAAAGTAAAACTAAAATTTTGGATATGAACCAATGTAAACAATATTATAACCAACAAAAAGTATGTAGGGGCCAAATGAAACAAACAAAATTTAATCTTAAACTTATTTTATTAAAAAAAAAAGTAATTACTCTAACAGTACTCTAACATCAATTTGAACTAACACTCATTCTCTTAATCAATATTGCTCACATATACAGATATAGATGATAAAGATATAGCTGCAAAAATGCAAATAACTATAGTATTCAATTCTCATAAGATAACTGAAATGACCAATTCACAATGGAAAACTGCTTATATATCAGAAACCACCAAATGGTAATTATTTTAGGCTTCCATTTGTATTCAAGTTTTTTTGTTATTTTTGTTCATTTAATTTCTCTTAATTTAATCATCATCATCAGCCATTTTAAATCCACTGCAGGATGAAGACCTCTCCAGAAACTTTTGAGTTCCTTCTGTTTTGTGCAATGGCCATCCATTTGCTACCCACAAACTCATGAATTTCATCTGTCCATCTCTGTCGCTGTCTTCAAGGTTTTCTTCTAGCTCCTCTTAGGTACCATTCAGTTATTTTCTTAGTCCATCTGTCATCTTGTCTTCGTGCTATGTCTCCTGCCCAAGACCATTTTAGTTCTTTAGTTTTGATAAGGATGTCCTTTACTTGAGTTTGCTGCCTAATCCATGTGTTTCTCTTCTTATCTAACGGTCTGATTCCTAATATAATTCATTCCATTCTTCACTGTGTAGTTCTCAGCTGCTTTTCCATTCTTTTGGTGAGTGCCCAAGTTTCACTTCCCGAAGTCATGATGGGGAGTATACATTCATTATTTTTCGTTTCAGACAAACTGGGATAATGCTCTTCAGTATGTGACTATATTTCCTGAATGCTATCCATCCAAAATTTCTTCTTCTCTTGACTTCCAGCCATTTATCATTATTACAGCTAATGACTTGTCCAAGATACGACTCCACCTTTTCAATTACTGCCATTTCAATCATTATTTTGACTCAGTCCCACATGAGCGGTTGCTTTATAAGCTGGAACAGATTGGAATCACTGGGAAAATCCTTAGATGGATATCAGGATGGCTTCAGGGCAGAAGGCAGAGGGTTGTGATAAATGGCTATTCCTCAGAGTGGGTTGATGTAAGTGGGGTTGCACAAGGATCAGTATTAGGACCACTGTTATTTTTAATTTTCATAAACGACATCGATGAAGGGATAGAGGGCGTGATGTCTAAATTTGCAGATGATGTTAAAATTGGTAGAGTAGTTAATGATCACTGTCAAGCTGAGCTTCTTCAGAGAGACCTAGATAGACTTAAGGGATGGTCAGAAAAATGGCAGCTATGCTTTAATCCAACAAAGTGTAAGGTATAACACCTGGGAAACAGTAATCCCAAAATAACTTATTCACTTGGTGGAGTTCAACTAAACCCAGTACTGGAGGAAAGGGACTTGTGCGTTACGATACAGTCAGACATGAAATTCTCTGAGCATTGTAAACAGGTTGCAAAGAAGGCCCATGGTGTCCTATCGATGATCTATCGAACTTTTGCAAGTAGAGATAGGGACATGATAATCCCATTATATAAGGCTTTTGTTAGACGACACTTGGAATACTGTGTTCAAGTATGGAGACCACCCAAAGAAAGACATTGAGCTTCTTGAAAGGGTACAAAAACGGGTAACTTGCCTGGTGAGATCGGCAAAAGGGCGTCCTGATGAAAAAAGACTTTGAATATGTGGGTTGCAGAGTTTGAAAACTTGACACCTTAGAGAAGATTTGATTGAGGTTTTTAAGGCTCTGAGAGGCATCAGTAAAATGAATGAGGACGAAATTTTCAAGATTATAAATGATGTTAGAACTAGGGGACATAAATTCAAGTAATGGGGGAAAATGTTTAGATTGGATTGCAGGAAGTTTTATTTTAGCCAGCAAGTTTTAAATTACTGGAATAAGTTGCCTACATGGGTGGTAGAGGCTGACACTTTGGGGAAATTCAAAGGTCATCTGGATAGTACCTTCGGGTGAGGGAAACACATAGGATGATAGGTTTAATTTCCTTTTCTTTTATTAATTATTATTATTATTTATTTATTTTTTTTTTTTAATCACCGTTTTATTTGGGTTTTTTTTTTTTTGGCTGTTGCAGCATAAGCCATAGGCTTTCTTGCACCATACGTCATTATTAATACTAAATAATATCCCTTTCTGTGGCATACTTGTTCATCATTACTTTTGTTTTAGCCATATTCATCTTTAGTCCAAATTCCTTACCAACTCTGCATAACTGATTAAGATTTTCCTCCAATTCTTTGGGATCGTGGCTTATGACTACAATATCATCTGCAAATCGTAAATGGTTTAGGTACTCTCCATTCAAAATAAATTAATTTTCTGTTTACACTCCAGCATGACAACCAAGTCAGTAGAGTTTACAATAAATTGTCAATACAAATATTTATCGTATTTAGTAGTCACGGGCTTGAAACCCCCATCCACTCAAGGAACTCGTGCTATGCACTCTCGCTCCTGACCACTGGGCTACGTCAGGCACATCGGCTCCTTTCTGCGACCAGTCTAATCTTCTGAAAGCTTCCTCAAGGGCAGCAGTAAACAATTTCGGAGATATTGTGTCTCCTTGTCGAACTCCTTTCCTAATTTTAAATTTGCTACTGTCTTTGTCTAGTGTAATAAAGGAGGTAGTGTTCTCATATATTTTCTTCAAAATCATAATATATGGGGTATCTATTCCTTGTCTTTCCAGTGCCCAAAACATTGCCTTATGCTCTATGGAGTCAAATGCCTTTTCATAATCCACAAATGCCAGGCATAATAGTGTTTTATATTCATTTGCTTTCTCCATTAGCTGTGATATTACGTGAAGATGATCGATAGTTGAGAATCCTGTCCTAAAGCCAGCTTGCTCTTTTGGTTGATTCTCATCAAGAATTCTTTCTAATCTGTTAGTAATGACCCTTATGAACAACTTGTAGATGTGGGATAACAAGCTAATTGGTCTATAATTTCCAATTTCTGATTTATCTCCTTTCTTATGCAGCAGAACTATCATTGCATTATTCTACTCCTTAGGCATCACACCTTTTCTAATGCATTTTGTAAAGAGTCTTGCCAGTTTTTGTGTCATGTCTCTTCCTCCCAATTTTAACAACTCTACAGTAACTTCATCTTCCCTCTGGGCTTTCTGATTCTTCATTTTCTTCAACGCATATTTTACCTCATCAGGAAGGATATCGGGTATGTCGTGTGTGTTACTAATTTGCGATCCATCTTCCCCACTGATGGCATCACCCCTCACTCCTTGTATAATTCTCTATAGTAGTCTTCTGCTATTTGAATGATGCCTTCTCTGCTATTTATAAGTACCCCATTGCTATTCTTCAGTTTCAGTATCATTTGTCTTTCTGTATTACTGCTCATGGCTGCTGATTTAAATCCTTTGTTTTCCCTTAATGCTTGTTCTACTTTTCTTGTGTTAAATCTTCTTATGTCCTCTCTGAGTGTCTTTCTAATGACCTTGCATAACTCAGTACACTGAATTTTCTCATTGTCAGTGTTTATCTTGCTCTTCATTTGTCATCTTCGGTTCATCATGACAAGTGTTTCTTGACTAATTTTTTCTTCTTTGGATTTCTTTTTACCTATAGGTTTCTTGGGCTTTATCACGTTCAGAAAGTTTTAATATTCTTCATCGATATCATGGTCCTAAGCAGTCTACAGAAGCTCAAACTTGTTCTTAAGTTCCAGTACATACTGCTTTTTCTCCTCTTCTGTTATCTCAAAGACCTTCATATTATTTACTCAAGTCAGTTTTTTTCCTTTCTTTTCTTACATCTATATCAAGTGTGCATCTTACTATTCTGTGATCATTTCCAACATTTACCTTGTTCAATACGGTAACATCATTCACGATATATCTTCTGTTAGTGAGGATGAAATCGATTTCATTAGCTGTTAATCCATTTGGGCTCTTCCATGTCCACTTTTTGTTCACTCTCTTCTTGAAAAAAAGTGTTCATTACTGACAATCCTTGCGATTTTGCAAATTCCACAAGTCTTTCACCTCTTTCATTTCTTTCACCAATTCCAAAATTTCCTATAGTTCCCCTTTCTGTACTGTTTTGTCTCATTGCAACCTTAGCATTGAAGTCCCCCATAATGATAATGTAGTGGATTTTCTGCTCATCTAGAAGACTCAATTTCGGTGTACATTTCTTCAACCTCTTCATCATCATGGCTCGATGTTGGTGCATAAATCATTATAACCTTTAGCTTGTACCTCTTGGAAATCCTGAGTAGTCTTGACACCCTTGGTGATGTATTTTGAATTCCAAAATGTTGTTTTTTATATCTTTATGAACCAGAAAGCCAACTCTACCTTCACTTCTTTCACTGTTTCCATTGGTGTACAGCAGATTTCCACTTGATAAAATTATAAGTGATTCATTTCTTCTTCTTGTTTCAGCCAAACCGATTGATATTCCAATTCACATTTTTTAATTCCTTTTCCAGCTCTAATATCCTGCCTTCACCGATGGGCGACCTTACGTTGTAACAGGCCAAGTTCAATTTCCGTGCATGGCAGCCTGGTCGTACCCAGAGATTCTTAGTACCCTCTGCTTCCATTCTGATCCTCTCGCCGCCATAAGAGGGGAAGTGAAAATCCCCAGGGGCTCACATCTGGTGAGTATGGGCTTGGCCCACCCAGGGTTCTGAGCTGGATATCATCATTCTTCTGTTTCTTGGTGATCTCCTTCTACTTTTGTGTGTCTGTCTCTCTCTCTCTCAGGGTAACTCGGGAATTTTTTTTTTTTTGGCTGGTGCAGCATAAGCCTCAGGCTTCCTTGCACCACATAGCTAATAATAATAATAATAAATAATAATAAAAAAGTCAGTGGGGACTGAGGGCCATTTGTTTCATTGTGCTGGGGGATTTGGTCTTTTCCTCTTCATGCTGACCAGGCGTCTTGAATAGAGAACCACTCTACACGTTCGTTGCCACCTGGGTGACGTAACAGGGCTTACCATCAAGAAGGTGTGCATGAGTGAATTTTAGGGAGGCAGGCCAACCGGAATTCTCCTAAATCTTCTGAAATAGAAAGATATTGGGTCCATCAGTGTTTTAGACTGAGTGTCTGACAATACACAGAATACTTGTTCCCCTCTAAGCCCCCTTAATTTAATATATGATATTTAAAAAAATCAGTTCAATCTTTATACTGAATGCCCCTTCATGTTCTGTAATTTGTAATATGTAAATATTACAAATATTAAAATTACAATTACAAAATTAAAACTACAAATATTAAAAATATCATTACAACATTACAAAATATTATAACACATTTTTATTTTCTTTTATTAATTAATAATTAATAAAAGAAAATAAAAATATGTTATAACATTCACTTGACATTTTATTAGTTTTATGCCAAAAAAGGTATCTGGATTATTTTTTTCCCATTTTTTTCTAACACAGACCATGAATAAAACTACTATAAAGTTACCCTATTCTAGCACATAAATATACTAGTTATTAGAACTTTTCACTATCTGAGTACAAGATAAAGAATTTACTGTATTTCATTTACAATTTTTGAAACTAGAATAAGGGAGGTGAGATGGCAGGGCAAAATTGAAAAGAGGGTGTATGCACAAAAAGGTTAATAATTAACAAAAACAGGAAATGAAATCATGCAGACCATCCCATTTGGTATCATCATAATGCAAAACAACACAAGGCAGAAGCTCCACTGGAGAGGAGACAATTGCTTAGCTAAGCAAAAGACACAATACAGAACAAGTACAGACATTTTTTTAGCAAAAATGAAATGCCTTTAAAATGCGTTTTCACACAATTTGTGACAAACTATGAATACTGAAACTTACAAATAACACCAGGTAAGTACAATTACCTAATAATTAAAAATTTCATAACAAAGTCAAAATTTAATTAAATAATTAAAACAAAATTGAGTTGTTTTAAATATACCATGTTGTCAATCAAAACTGACAACATGGTATATTTAAAACAGTATAGCATAAGCAGTAACAAAGTATAGGACTGCAGAACACTATATTCGTATATGGTTATGCATGTTAACAATAATTTTATACAATGTAATTTAACTATTTTAATAGGAATGCAGAATGCTAGAATGGAAATGTAAGGAATTCTAAGTAAAAAATGTTGCTCATCATAACCTTAAAAGAAAACTTGTGCTACAGGAGGAGAGAAGAAAGGTCAAAGATTTGCTCTGGTGGTTAAACACAGTTTAGGTAATTTTTAGGTGGTGAAAGTCATTAGCCATATAATCTTCCATGGTGTCAACGAGATTAGATTAAGTTACTCTTCTGTGGTTTGTGAATGCTACACTTTAATTCCTGCTTACATCAGTATTGAGCTGGGTTATCACCTCCAGGATACTAGTTATCCACAGTATTTTTTGAACTTGCACACAGGTGATATATACTATCCTGGACTTTCCAAATTCTAATATAGGCAAAATCCTGGAATGAAGTTGCAATTTGCACCTTCATGCTAGGACACTAACACAAAATTACAAGCAGAGGATATGGCTGTTGCAAAACTACTGAATTTTTATTAAAATCTGCCACACCAAACTCACAAATGGGTATAACCTCCATACACAAGCGAATGCCGCCCCTCAGTGTTACCAGGCAATACTAGGTGGTAGATGCCTCTCATCAACTGGTGCAATACCACCACTTTGCTTATTGGAGGCTTGAAGTGGTGGAACCTATGTTTAGTCACCATAGCTAAGTTCCGGTCAACCCTTCCCCATGTCTTCCATCATACAGTATGACTGATGCCTTTTGAGGTTATCATGAATATCATGGCGAGATCCAATCTTCTTTACATTTCGAGGGTACAGTTCTAAAATGGTGTCCGCAAGCCAACTGCTAGTTAGTACACCAGACCAAACCTATCGGTAACTCTTTAGGAGGCTTCCGGATCAACTAGTGTATAATCTTGCTACCTCTACTCTGCCAGATAGTGACTGGAGGGAGTCCGAGTAGTGTGTATACGGGGGGCATTGTCGCGGCCACATTATGTCAAGGATCTGGGTATATTCTTACCATGTGTACGCCATATCCAAAAATTTCATTACTTCATATAGCATATCTCTCTTTTTTTAACCATTGAATACACCATGAATTGTCAAATTAACAGAGTAAGCTCATCTACAAAAAGATCTAAACCTCCCAAACACATACTAGTTCATTTCACAACTATATGTGGCCTCAATTCTAATCTCAACAATGTCTATTTCCACTTGCAGTCTGACAAACCCCATGTACTTTTTTTCTGACAGAATCTCAGTTATCAGTTGATTCAACTACTGCTCATCTGAGTTGCCCAAATTATTCGCTGTATGATTCCTTTTGCCTCAAAGATGGTATTGTGCACATGTCCATTTCAATATTCCCTGTTAGAGACTTGGTAATTTGGAATCTCCTCTTTTTGATCTTCTCTGGCTTAAAATCTCTCTACCTCATTGTGTCAAATTCATCTGTTGTCTCTACCATTCTCCTAATTCCGCTAATCACTTGGAGCTCTTTGACTTCCTCTCTTTGCAACTTGGCTTTCTTCAGTCCAACTTTCCTAACAGTGAGGTAATTTTCCTTGGTGATTTTAATGTTCACAACTCCAGCTGGCCTCCGTTTTCTAGTCACACTGACCCAGCTGTTAAAGATACTGAGGCTTTTGGAATTTCTAATGACCTTCCGCAGATTGTCCATTTACCTACAAGAATACTGGACAATCCCAACCATACAGCCAACATGCTTGAACTTTTTCACACAAACAACCCTTCTAAGTACACAGTCGAAATGAGTGATCTTTTAGGTACCTCAGATCACAACTTGGTGATTGTCTCTTCTCCAATGGAGCCGCGCCTCCGTAGCCAGGTGGGAAGGGGCAGTAGTGCATAGCACACGTTTCTGGATTACACCGGGGTTCGAGCCCGTCACCCAAATACGGAGGATGCGGAAGGGTCAGGGAATGACCACCGCAAATCCAGGAGCAATATGGCCTTAGTTGCTAATGCTCCTAAAAAAAAACCAAATAATAAAAAAAAATAAATAACCAGTGGAGCCTTTATCTCATGGCTATTCCCAACCTTGTATTGTTTGGCATTACAAGAATGCAAAATGGATCCCATTTTGCAAGATTTCTTTTCCTTCGTTGGATTACTGTTTCAAAACTTCTGATGTCAACATTTCCCCATATCGTGTCAGTGAAATTATTCTTGTAGAAATGGAATCCTTTATTCCACACTCCACTTTAAAATCTCGTCCTTTATCTAAACTGTGGTTTTCCAATAAATGTGCTAAGGCTCTTCAAGAGAAGAATGTTGCATATCGTAATTCGCTTGTTTCCAATTCTTCAGTTTCATTTTCTGCCTACACCAAAGCTTGCAACAATTGTAAAGCAGTTATTAATTAGTCCAAACTAGATTTTGAACAGGCTAAGAGAAGAAAACTTGCTTCTTGCCATAATAGTAGCCAAGCATTCTGGTCTCTTGCCCACAACTTTTGCGCATCTCTGCTCCCACCTCTGTCAAAACCAGATGGTTCTGTTGTCACTTCAGCCAAGGTTAAAGCGGACCTGCTAGCATCCCATTTTTCTTCCAACTCACGTATTAATGATCTTGGTAAAACACCTCCCACCATTCCCAACACGCTCCATTCAATGCCTCCTGTGGTCTTCCGTCAAAAGGATCTTAGAAGGATTTTGACAAATCGTGATGCTAAGAAAGCTCCAGGTCCCGATGGTATTTCTCCACTTGTTCTCAAAACCTGTGCTCCTGAACTTACTCCTATTCTTTGCCGCCTTTTTTCACTTTCTTATTCCAAAGGTGTTTTTCCTTCTGCTTGGAAATTTGCTCATATCCAGCCAGTTCCTAAAAAGGATGACAAGTCCCTCCCATCCAATTATCGTCTCATTGCAATTACTTCTACTCTTGCTAAATAATGGAGAAATTAATTAACTGCCAACTCTTTAACTACCAAGAAACCTTCTGTCTGATCAACGATTGCCTGTATGGATTCTGTCAGTGTCAATCCACTGGTGATAATCTGGCTTATGTTACCCATATATGGACAAATTCAATGGAAAAGTTTGGTGAAACACAAGCAGTTGCTCTTGACATCTCAAAGGCTTTCATTCGTGTTTGGCATAAAGGTCTTCTAAACAAGCTTCCATCTTATGATTTGCCAACTGTCTTTTGTAATTGGTTATCCAGTTTTCTCTCTGATCGCTCACTGAGGGTAATGGTAGATGGCTCTCTGTCTTCTAACTTTTCCACTAATGCTGGTGTCCCCCAAGGTTCAGATTTTTCCCCACTCTTTTCCTCTTGTATATTAATGACCTTCTTCCATTGACTGGAAATCCTATCCATAGTTTTGCCGATGATAGCACATTGCAATCCACTTTCCATTTTGAGAAACCTTGATCTGCTCAATCAGCTTCAACTTCTCGAATATCCGCTACCAATTCCTTAAATGCCGATCTCCAGGTAATTCTCCAGTGCGGCAAAGACAATTTAGTTGATTTCAACCCTTCTAAAACTCAGTCTTCTCTAATATCTTGCAAAAAAGATTCTTCTGCTCCTATACTTATCTTTGGTGACACTCCGATTTCTAGGAAAAATGATATATCTCTTTTGGGGATTACCCTGACTTCTAATCTCTCTTGGCACAAGCAAATTACAAATATTGCTTCCTCTGCATCTCAAAAACTTGGTTTTCTCTTTCACTCTCAGCGTTACTTTTCTTCCAAACAGCTGTTCACTCTGTACAAATTGCAAATACACCCTACCATGGAATATTGTTCCCACATCTGGGGCGGTGCCCCCAGAACCTCTCTCAGGCTTCTAGATTCTATTCAGAAGAGGGCAGTTATGTTAATTAATGACTCCTCTCTAACAGTGTCTCTCCACTCTGTCTCATAGACGTACTGTTTCTGCTCCATGCCTTTTCTACAGATACTTCCATGGGCACTTTTCTTCTAAATTGGCTTCTATAATTCCCGCTCTCTCTTTCTAAACAGTCTGAACATGTGCTGCCACCAGCTAACATCCATTTACTGTCCAGCTTCAAACTCACAGAACCAACTTTTCATCTTCCTCATTTATTCATTCAACTGCTGTTTTCTGGAACAACCTTCCTTCACACGTATTTCCTGAAAATTAGTCTACAGAAGTTCAAGTCTAATGTCAACAAATATCTTCTGTTGTCTTCTCAACCTCCAAACCAAGCATAGTACTAAGTACTATAGGTTCTAATACCTCTCATGTTTGGGGTTTTCATAAAAAATTCAACTCCATTTCTTTTGAATTCCAAATAGCAACCTTATCTATCATCATTGGAAGAATATCTACTGATGACAGTTAAGGCTGTGGCTAAACAACAAAACTCATAACCCATATTACTTTCTGAAATAATATCAACCTTATATATTTGCAGTTAATCAATTAACTTTAATTGAATAGGCACTTTAATTAATAAGTTTCATTACTTCCTTTAACTTTTGAAGCTATTATGAAGTTTCTAATAAGTACAGGAATACCTTGCATAGCGCGGTTTCGAACAGCGTGGGTTTCGCTATAGCACGGTTAACAAATTGAAAAAAAAATTAACTGCGTTACGCACCAATACATTTGATATATATATATGTATGTATGTATGTATGTATGTATTATAATGCCAGCACATAGGCCAATGCATTATGGATTCAAGACCATTCTGACCGGCAGAATTACTTAACAAGTACAGGTCACTGTTGAACAAAAGCCGAGAATTAGGATTGAATTTGAAAGTGTCTGCAATTCTGCCCAGACACGATAGGAGGGAGTATATGATGAGAGCCTTGCCGATCAATTCGGCCCTGGAAAGATTGTGCAAGGATCAAGGGGTAGAATTTTTTTCAGCCTGGACTGTACTTGTTAACAGGAGAGATTGCTTCTACAGGGATGGGATATACTTAAATAGAAAGGGTGCAAGAATATTTGCTGATGCTATCGAGGCAGTGTTAGGTGGGTCGGAAAACTGCTAGCTTAGGGGGAGACAAAGACCAATAGATTGACAGTAGCCACTGGCAGAGGTGAAAGAGATTCTTGCACTGCTTCTATTAGAATGAGCAGAAGCCTGAAAAACAAGATGCATGATATTTCAGAGACTGCTGGGAGCCACTGCGGTACAAGTAAACACATGGGTTGTGTTAGGGTAGCTAAGAATAGAAACAGGTGCAGGTATACTTGCGTGTACACCAATGCTAGGAGTTTAGTAAATAAATTTGATGAATTTGAGGTATTGCTCAAAACATCAAAGGCAGATATTGTTGGGATATCAGAGACGTGGTGTCACACAGATATAAGGGATGCAGAACTGCAATTTGGGGAGTACAACGTCTACAGAAAGGATAGACAGGATAGGAAGGGGGGAGGGGTTATGCTA
Organism: Mastigoproctus giganteus; assembly: GCF_048544385.1. NCBI lineage: Eukaryota > Metazoa > Arthropoda > Arachnida > Uropygi > Thelyphonidae > Mastigoproctus > Mastigoproctus giganteus. The sequence continues at coordinate 27,056,677 of NC_143575.1, read as the reverse complement.
TTAGTTAAGAAACACATAAAAACCAAGGAAGTGAAGCCAGTCGCCATCGCCGGACAGTGCAGTGTTGAGTCAGTTTGGTGTGACATAAGCATTGGGAGATCAAAATTGAGAGTAGGAGTGTGCTATAGGCCTAATGACTCTGATGAGTATAATAAGGAACTGTACAGGGAAATAGAGTGGGCCAGTAAATCAGAGAGTCTTATAATGGGAGATTTTAATTTCCCAGATATTGACTGGAATTTGGGGGCTGGTTACTCACACACTAGCAGGGCTTTTGTGGATTTATTGGATGATTGTTTTCTACATCAGCATGTTCGGGAGGCAACTAGAGGGAGGAATACTCTTGATTTGATTATCAGCAGTGATTCTTCATGCATTAAGAATCTGCAGATAAATGAACCACTAGGTGGCAGTGATCACAGTGTGCTGAAGTGGGATTTACTCAAAGAGGTAACTACCATTAGGGGTAAAGGGAAGGGTTATTGCTTCCGTAAAGGCGACTGCGATGGACTGAGACAGTATTTAAATTCTATACAGTGGGACCAACTGATGATGTTACCAACAGCAAATTCAAAATGGGAAGCATTCAAAGAACTTATCTTGGAAGCTACTAGGCTTTACATACCAACTAAGAAATATTGCTCAAGGTTTAGGCCAAAATGGATGTCAGATGAACTAATGAGGCATATGGCAGAGAAGAAAAATGCATGGGATACTTACAAATTAACACATGACACAGAAGCCTATGATAGATACAAGTTGATATGCAACCAAGTTACAAAGGAGGTTAGGCAGGCGAAGGCAGATTACGAGAAATCCTTGGCAAGGGATGCAAAGAAAAACAGCAAAGAGTTCTTTACTTATGTAAACTCTAGAAGGAAGGGGATGAATCAGATTGGTCCACTTGATATTGATGGGTCAACTGTTGATGATCCTGCTCAGGTAGCTAACAAACTAAATGAATATTTTGCATCGACATTCACACATGAGGAGTTATTCAGCAAGGGGAATGCCAGAGGTGTATTCAACTCTAACAGTAAGCTACAGAATCTTGAAATAACTGGGAGTAAAGTGGAGGAGAAACTGTTGAAGATAAACACAAGAAAGGCACCCGGTGTGGATGGGATCTTTCCAGTTATATTAAAGGAGGCAGCAAAGGAAGTAAGCAAACCCTTAGCCATAATTATGAGAGCTTCCTTGGACTCGGGGGAGGTACCCATAGACTGGAAATGTGCAAATGTGACCCCAATTCACAAAGGAGGATCAAAGGCATTATAGACCTGTGAGCTTAACTTCTGTTCCAGGAAAATTAATGGAGGCACTGGTTAAAGAAGCACTGCAGGATCATTTAGACAAGACTTCAGTTATAGCTCAGGCACAGCATGGTTTTGTTAAGGGGAAGTCTTGCCTGACCAACTTGATTGGATACTATGATGCAGTCACAAAAGAACTGGATGCAGGGATCTGATATTATATACTTGGATCTTAGAAAGGCTTTTGATACTGTTGCACATGGAAGACTGCTACACAAATTGGAGCAGTGTGACATTGGAGGCAAATTGCTGCTATGGATAAAGGGGTGGTTGAGGGGGAGAAGACAGAGAGTGGTAATCAATGGACACTGCTCATCATGGACTAATGTTATTAGTGGAGTCCCTCAGGGCTCAGTGTTGGGTCCATTATTGTTTTCTGTATTTATAAATGATATTGATGATGGTATATCAAGCTTAATGTCCAAGTTTGCAGATGATACAAAGGTTGGCAGGGTTGTCAAGGACACTACTGACACTATGCTGCTGCAACCGGATCTGGAAAGGTTGAGCAGATGGGCTGAGAGGTGGCAAATGAAGTTTAACATTGACAAATGTAAAGTACTACACATGGGAAACAGCAACCCCAGAGCAACGTATCAACTCTGTGGTACTACACTGACAGTGGCAGAGAATGAAAGGGACTTGGGGGTGGTTGTGCAGGCAGATATGAAGTTCTCTGAACAGTGCAGACGGGCTGCAAGAGTAGCTCATGGAGTATTGTCAATGATATACAGGAATTTTTCCAGCAGGGATAAGGAGGTGATTATTCCATTGTATAAGGCAATGGTCAGGCCATACCTAGAGTACTGTATACAGGTCTGGAGGCCTCATTTCAAGAAGGATGTAGAGCTGCTGGAACGAGTACAGAGAAGGGCAACAAGATTAGTGAATGGAACAAAGGGGTGCTCTTACGAAGAAAGGCTTAAGTTTTGCAAATTACAGTGTCTGGAGACTAGGCACCAGCGAGGTGATCTGATAGAGGTGTATAAAGCCTTGAATGGTTTAAGCATGCTCAATGCTGATGGGATTCTTCCTCTAGCTCAGAAAAATCACCTGAGAGGGCATAAATTCAAATTGAGGAAAGACAGATGTAGGATAGACATGCGGAAATTTGCCTTTAGCCAGCGGGTGGTTGGTTGGTGGAACAGACTTCCATCCCTTGTGGTGGAGGTTGATAGCCTAAATAAGTTTAAGGCTCAGCTGGACAGGTATTTTGAACGAACAGAGGGGTGAAGTGGATGTGGGTGTTTTTTTTTTTTTTTTATTTGGCTGATGCTGCATAAGCTTGCTTTCTTGCATCAAATGCCTCTACTAATGCTAATGCTAATGTTGTCGATACTCCCATTATATACGGCCCCTGCTAGAATTCATACATTAGTAAGCATTCTAGATTCCGAGTGTTGAGGTCGTTGATTGTGCGGAAGCTGTACAAATATTTTTTGCTGTGTATTTTTATTAAAGATTACTTTTTAAAAACGTTACACCTTTATACGCAAATATGAGTGGAAAGAAGAAATGTAATGGCGCTGAGTGTTCTTCTAGATCTAAACATCGAACGAGGTATGAAAGTAAGGCAGACGTTGCAAAATGACATTTGATGTTATAAAGAGATGTATGCAGATAAAAAGAAGGAAAAACTGTGCAAACTAAGCTGATCAGTTATTTCTCAAAATAAAAATACAGTACAGTCAGTCCTCGTATAGCATGATAGTTGTGTTCCTAGAAACCCTCGTGCAATATAAACAACAGGCCCTATGGGGAAAATAAGGTTAGGTGCCAACCACCCAAGATTGAACACACATTTGTAACCAAAACATTACCAAACACAATAAATTTTATTACGACTATTACATAATAAAATATTGCTAATGCTTTTGCTTCTATTGTAAGCAAACTTGTTTTTTGTTTGATTTTCTATCCGAACAGATGACAGCTGTTCCTTCTCTTCCAATTCTTTGTGTCTTAATCTAATGGATTTTAATTACACTTTGAGTTGTTCTTGATATGAAAGTTTTTATTTTCTCTGCATTCTTTGTAATTCTCGGCATTGCCTCATTTAGGCCTGTAGCACGTGCAATATCACATGGTCTTTCATTTCGCTCAAAGTGTTTCACAATTTCATATTTTTTTCTCTATCGACAGAGGCGGACTGGCCATAAGCCTTACCAGGGAAACCGTGGTGGGTTGGAGGCCAGTGTGATTTTGGCCATAACCGCTAGTATGAGGCCACTACAAATTTTCCCGGGTAAGAATTTTTGACCCAGTCCATCTCTGTTTATCAATATTGCTTTTCTTTTTCTCTCTGAATCTGTAGTGTCTTCACCAGGACGCTTCCTTTTCACACCTTTTAAGTATTTTACTCATTTTTAGGGAATAAAGCACAATTACAAAATGAGGAGGCACGCTTGATACACATAAACAAAGCTGTGAGCATGTAGCAACTAAATAAACAACACTGTAAAGGCAAAGACAACTCTATTAACACCTCACTAACTCACATTTTACTAAAGCACATTTCTGGGGGGTTACTGCCATAAAACAATAAAAACAATTTCCAGTTGCGTTCCTGCTAGTGGAATCTATTATAAACTGGTAGTAAACTCGATCTAATTGCATTTACGATAATACCAATAGATGGAAATTTTACGTTATTATGGTGAAATGTGTTTGCCCTTCACTGATATAAAAAACAAATACATTTTTAGAATCTTCTCTTCATTCCTATCGTGTTGCTTTCAGTTGTGGTGATACCGCGTTCGACTGCCATTTCTTGTAAACACAAAGGCATACATACTGCAATAAAAATCATTTCTACTGGTATCAATACTGTACTTACTAGTATTTTTCATTTTTATCATTTTAGTTTCTTTTCTTGCAAGAACTTACAGTAATTTATAGTAAACAAACCCCTTATATTTTTGCAACTCGACCCATATAATCAATTTTTCGGAACGCATTACATTAAAATATATACTAATAATACCTTGATCAGTGCGGTATTTTTTTGGCACGAATTAACCGCACTATGTGAGGTATTCCTGTAATTGAATAAAGAGAATTTTAAATTCATAAAGACATTGAAATACATTGGCGAAGGTAAAGAAATCCAACATGAGAACCATGGGAAACGTTTAGCGGCCAAACGCATTTCTCGGTACTGCAGTTTCTACCTGTATTCTCGGTAAACAAATGGTGCATGTTATCAATAATGGCAGTAGAAGTCGATAACATTGTATTGATTAGTTTTTTCTCATTATTTAAAGCAGATTATTGGAGTTGATGAGTATAATGCCTTCACGGCTGAAATTTACTTACAGGTACACCCTCCAGACTGTCTTATTGTTAGAGTGTTTATCCCCCCCTTCCAGCTGTTTTAACCCGATAGGAAAACAACTTATACTGCAACTACCGATAACACGCACTAATTGTAAAAGTAGTTTTCATATTGGATTAAAACAGTGGGAAGGAGGTATAAACACCCTAAGCTGAGGCAGCGTGGAGAGTGTACCCATAAGTAAATTTCAGCCTACTCATCAGCCTACGATAATCTGCTTTTAATAATAATAAAAAAACTAATCAATACATCGTTATCAACTTATACTGCCACTACTGATAACACACATCAACTATTTACCGAGAATGCAGGGAGAAGCTGCGGTACCGAGAAACGCTTTTGACCAGTAAAAGTTTCCCATTGTTCTCATGTTGGCTTTCTTTACCTTAGCCAATACATTTTGTAAAAGAGCTCAAATACCTCATCAGTGTAGCCCATATGCATGCCACAGTCTAACATAATGTTCTTTCCACCAACTGTTAACAAAATACAACTCCGTCCCACATCTGAAAAAGACAAAAATTAAAACAGAAGTATCAAATATATATGAAACTGCACATTAAGTTATTGGCAGTTGCATGAGGGGTCACTTTGAGACCCCAATTTTTTATTTTGGCTATTCTGTTCTGACTTCACTTGAAACCACTGTTTAAACTCAAGTAAAGCACTTTTAAGTAATTTTTTGCCAGTTTCACAATTAAAAATTCAAGAATTCTCTGTTGAATAAGGTGAATATTTGCTACAAAGTGGGAAATATCTTGTATATAATTTCATGTGACTGCCAGCACTACAAGAAATGTAAAATTTACTGCTGTTGGTACTCAAGGTTTAAAATTTAAAGGAAAAAGAATATTTGGTATTACCCAAATGGTATGTTATTCTGGGTTTACTGCTCCAAATGGTATGTTATTCAAGGATTACTGTTACCAAATGCAGCATTTTCATCAATGTTAAACACCATTTGCCACTTATCAATCCACCCACTCAGCTAACCTAGCTCTTCTTGAAGTAGCATGCCCTGACTGTCATTACCATTATGTCCACCTTTGCATCATCAGCAAATTTAGACAATCTTGAATTCCCAAATACATATCATAAATTAATATTAAAAACAATAAGGGACCCAATACTGTCTGAATTTAGAAGGTTATTTTCAAAATTATCTTTATTTATCTGTTATCTGTATATTATCAATGAGTGAGGTACCTGTGGTACCTCACTCATTGCATTAGTCCACGAAGAGCAGTGAGCATTTATAACCACTCTATCTACCACTAAACCATCCCTTTCCATAGTATAACTTGCACCTAATGTTACATTGCTCAAATTTATATAACAATTGTACCATGTGGTAACATTATCAAAGGCTTTACTGAAATCTAAATATACCAAGTCAAAATTACTCTTTGCATTTAATTCCTACAATGAGGTCGTCATGTAGGAATTAAATGCAAAAAATAATTTTTGTATTTAATGACAGGTAATTTTACATTTAAAGAGTAATTTTTGCACTTAATGCATTAACTCTTGCATTTAATGATTTCATTATTATGGCTAATGGTTTAACTACCTTTTTTGCAGTTGCTTTTAATACAGTGGATTCCGGTTATTTGGGCCACCGGTTAATCGGGGCAGCCGTTTATTTGGGGCAAATCTTAAAAAACAGAAACCAAACGAGATAATAGCCAGGGTTTACTTCGCTTAATTGGGACAGCATGCCGTTTAATCGGGGCAGGAGACTGCAGCACTGGAGATTACCCTACGATTGTCTCCGATGGTACCACGTGGTTCGGTCGAAATTCTGGAGGTCACAACCACAAAGCAATAAAAACAATTAGCAGTCACCTGGACTTTTCTGTTAGTTGAAATCTGTCATAAACAGACAGTAAACTCGATCTTACTGAATTTGCGATAATACCAACAGCTGGAATTCTGTGGGTCATTATGGTGAAATGTGTTTACACTTCCATGAAATCTTCAATCATATAAAAAAATTAATTTTCAGATCTTCTCTTCATTCCTATTTTTAAAGCTTTGTAACTCGTTACTCTGTTCTCACTTGCGCGTATCGTGTTACTTGCAATTTGTGTGCCGTGTTCTTTTGTTATTGATTGCTTATCTTTTTACTGTTTTAAATTTTAACCCCCAACTCACAAATGTCAGTGAACAAAAATGTCAACTAGTTCGTATGTACATATTACAGTACGTATTAATTATTCCGATTATCACGTATATTCTTCCGATTTTCATGTATCATTTAATTTTTTAATTGGTAAGGTAATAAAGGGTAAATTTGTGCTTAATATATCTTTGCTTTTATAGCCTGTGGATAATATTCCTCCTATTTTCGCTAATTACAATTGCTGTTTAATAGAATTAAAATTCAATTCACAAACGTGATCACAATGACCGGCGTTTACTGCACATCGTATAGTGAATGGTACTTTACTATTTTGAGTTAAAAAAAATTACTATATTAGGGTTACCCATAAATGATTACATTAACCCGTATTCGTGTCTGTAAATTGCGAGTGTTCTCTGGTCGATTTGCCTGTTTTGCTGGACAAAAAAAAACCTCAGTTTCTGAGGGAAAAAACCTTGCTATCTATGCCTGGGACCGACTAACTCAGCTACGGAGTGAAAAAAGCCCACTAAAGTTCCTCGCATTGTCGACGGGATTCGAACCCGGGCCTTTTCCACCCGGTGTGGGGAGGACGGTGACGATACCATTGTGCTACCCACGCAGACAATTTGATTGCAGTGAACCAATTGTAAAGGGGGGGGGGGGTACATTGTATTTTTAACTATTTACATGAAACTTCGGATAATTGGGGCAGCCGCTTAATCGGGCCAAAATGCACTAGTCCCGATGTGTCCCAGATAACCGGAATGGACTGTATAATTAGATAGATTCCATCAGCCTTGGATGCTTTGTTCGTGTTTAGCTGCAGCAATTTCCCTTGCACTTTCCTTTCAGTTATTATAAAATCATTTAATTTCAATCAGTATTAGTATGTTAACTCTGTCTAAAAATATCCTCACATATGAATACAGATGCAAAATATTTATTCATCCTATACAGCATTATCAATAGTTATGCTATTCATATCCAGTGGGGTGAGACAGGAACTTTGCAGAAACCCATAACAGTAGATACGGAAATCCAGAATGTAAATACAAGGTTAATCTTTCAGCAATGAAATAAAATGAAATAAACCCACAATTTGAAGCAACAAGTGAAAGGACTTTTGAAGTGTTCTTCAAAGCAAACTAGCATCTATCTATATTTACGTTATTTTCAAAATTATCTATATTCAATCTGTTATCTATATTTAGGTTATTTTCAAAATTATCTATATTCATCTGTTATCTATATTTAGCAAGTCATTTTCAACATTATTCAGATAATTAGTAAAATGTTTTTGACTTCATTCAAAAATCAGATAATACAGTATTAGATATCACTTATATATTACATTAGGCTAAGCAGGAATAGCATTCTCACAAATAAAGCTGGCACTGAGAATTTAGCTAGACAGCCTTCCACTGACATCTGTTCTAGAATGTTTCATTTCTTTTTGCAATTTTGAAATACAGAGCTATAAATGCATACCAGAGTATCGGCTACAGTGGCATTCCAGCCATGCTGGATCCAGAAATTTGGAGGACCCGTCCAACATTTTTCTATGGAGCAACTCTAAAAATTAATATATATATAATATATATATATATTTTTTTTTTTTTAATTAAAAGTTTTTGCTTGCAACTCCTGATAGACCTTCCTGTTTGCATATTATTCAACTTGAAATTTACAAAATACAGTGGATTTCGGATATCTGGGCAACTGGTTAATTGGGGCAGCCATTTAATTTATTTGGGACAAATCTTAAAGAACAGAACCTAATCGAGAAAATAGCCAGGGTTTTCTTTGCTTAATTGGGACAACATGCCGTGTAATTGGGGCAGGAGACTACAGCACTCGACTTACCCCATGATTGTCTCCAACCAGACAACGTGGTCTGGTCAGATTTCTGGAGGTAAAAACCATAAAAACAATTTGCAGTTTCCCGTTTATTGGGTTTTTCTGTTAGCATAGTCTATTATAAACGGGTAGTAAACTCAATCTTATTGCATTTGGGATAATACCGTTAACTGAAACTCTGTGGGTTTTTACATTATTATAGTGAAATGTGTTTCCATTTCACTGAAATCTTCAATCATATTTCCCCCCCCCCTCGCTTTTTCCCATTTTTATACATGATGTTAGTGTTTTTGGCATGAAATTTTTTTTATGGCCGGATGCCCTTCCTGAAGCCAACCCTCACCCTTTACCCGAGCTGGGGATATGCGGTGGTCATTCCCTGACCTTCTTCATCCTCCGTATTTGGTGGTCACGGGCTCGAACCCCAGTCTAATCAAGAAGCACGTGCTACGCACTGCTGCTCCTGCCCACCTGGCTACGGAGGCACCGAAATCTTCAATCATATAAAAAGCATAAATAAATTTTCAGAATCTTCTCCCCATTCCTATTTTTAAGCTTCTTAAACTTTTTACTCCGTATCTCACTTGTGCATATCGTGTTAGTTGCAATTTACACATGCCATGTTCTTTGTTATTATTGCTTATCTTTTTTATTATTTTAAATTTTACAATCCAAAAAAAAAATTGTCAGTGAACAGAAATATCAATTACTTAGTATGTACATATTACAGTATTAATTAAGCTATGTACGTAAACGTAAATGTCAATTTATTTTTATTTTGCTAACCTGTGGAAAATATTCTTCCGATTTTCATGTATCATTTAATTTTTAAATTGGTAAAGTAATAAAGTGTAAATTTGTGCTTAATACATCTTTACTTTTATAGTCCGTAGTTAATATTCCTCTTATTTTTGCTTGATAGAATTGCCATTTAACAGAATTAAAATTCAATTCACAAACATGATCACAATGACCAGCGCTTACTACATATTGCATAGTAAACTGTATTTTATTATAGAGTCCATCATAACACGGTTTGATCATACAGTGAATGAATCGTAAAGCTTGGGGGGGGGGGTGTCCACTGTATTTTTAACTATTTATTGAAACTTCACATAATTGGGGCAGTCACTCAATCGGGCCAAAATGCACCAGTCCCAATGTATCCCAAATAACTAGAATCCACTGTATTGTAATCCTTGGTTATTTTTATTATTATTATTGATGGACCTTTCAAAGTAGGGGGTGGGGCTGGCATATCAGTGGCTACATTTCACTCAGTGGTTTGAATGTGCGTGGCTTTGGCAGTGATGCTAACAAAACAAAAAATACTCAAAATACATTTTTTGAAATTCTGGATACAACAGAAGATTTCAAGTCCAATTTAATTTTGCAGTCAGATATTAAGTTTTCTGAGCAGTGCAGACAGGCTGCCAGAGCAGGTCATGGGGTCTTGTCAATGATATACAGGAATCTTGCTAGCAGGGATAAATAGGTGATTATCTCTTTATATAAGGCAATGGTCAGGCCACACCTTGAATGCCATATAGGTCTGGAGGCCTCATTTTAGGAAGGATGCATGCAGAGTTGCTAGAATGAGTACAGAGAAGTGCAACAAGATTGGTGAGGCAAAAAAAAGGGTGCACTTACCAAGAAAGACTTAAGTTCTGTAAATTGCAGTGGCTGGAGACTAGGCACCTGCGCGGTGAGCTGATTGAGGTTTATAAGGCTTGTTATTTGGTTTTTAGGAGCATTAGCAACTAAGGCCATATTGCTCCGGAATATGCGGTGGTCATTCCCTGACCTTTCCGCATCCTCCGTATTTGGTGGTGACGGGCTCGAACCCCGGTCTAATAAAGAAGCGTGTGCTACGCACTGCTGCTCCTTCCCACCTGGCTACGGAGGCGCGATGTTTATAAGGCCTTGAATGGTTTGAGCAGGCTTAATGCTGATGGGATTCTTCCTCTGCTCAGATTACAAACCTGAGGGAGCATTAATTCAAATTAAAGAAAGACAGTTGTAGAATAGATGTGTGGAAAGTTGCTTTTAACCAGCAGATGGTTGACTGCTGGAACAAACTTCCATCTGTCGTTATCAAAGTTGATAGCTTAAATAAATTCAAGAAATGGAAAAACTTTTAGGATGAATGGATGGGTGAAATGGGAAGTGTTTTTTTTTTTGGCTGATGCTATAAGCTTTCTTTCTTGCATCATATGCCTCTACTAATCCTAATGATATATTCATTATTAAATAAGGATTTTTATAAATTCAAGTACTATTAAGAAACTTCAGAAATATGGATAAATTGGCTAAAACTGTTCATGTATATGTGATGAAAAGACAGTGATAATGCTTGTTATGCTAGAAACCAATCAACTTGACATGTTGAAATCAGCAAAAAAAAAAAAAAAAATCTGAACTGTAGATCTGTCAATTTCCAAATAATGGCTGATGCATCTCTAGAATTCCCTTTGCTAAGTGAAGAACTACAGTACACTGCACTGGTCTCCTACCAAATTATTCTCTCACTAGCTATGCTAAGCATGTAAGAATGGATGCTCCATTGGCATTATCTTCCTTTATGATTAGGGACAAAGATTTGTGTGGAAATTACTATTTCCACACAAATACAGTTTAAGTATCCAACCAGTACAAAATGCTTTATCTAAATCCTGTTAACAATGCTGTTTCTGGTGCCTCAACAGTTCTAGTTCCAGCAGCCAATGAGAAAGAACACTAACCCTTCTTTGGAGTATGTAGATATATTTTTTTTAATTTGTGGGCCCTGAGAAGTGCATACACATGCATGTTTGTGCATGCACATGTGTGTGTGTGTGTGTGTGTGAGAGAGAGAGAGAGAGAGAGAGAGAGAGAGAGTTTTTCAGGTTCACTTCATATATGATTCAAATAATGCATCCATTACTAGTAGTAGTAGTAGTGTGATGCAAGAAAGCAAGTGTATGAGCTTATGCAGCATCAGCCAAAAAAAAAAAAAAAAATCACATCAGTTTCTCCTTAAATTTATTTAACCTATCAACTTCCACAACGACAGATGGAAGTTTGTTCCAACAATTAACCACCCGCTGGCTAAAGGCAAATTTCCGCACATCTATTCTACATCTGTCTCTTCTTAATTTGAATTTATGCCCCCTTAGGTTCGTAATCTGAACAAGTGGAAAGATCCCACCAGAATTCAGTGTGCTCAACCCATTCAAGGCCTTATACACCTCAATCAGATCACCGCGCAGGTGCCTAGTCTCCAGCCACTGCAATTTGCAGAACGTAAGCCTCTCTTGGTAAGAGGATGCCTTCATTCCCCTCACCAATCATGTTGCCCTTCTCTGTACACGTTCAAGCAAATCTACATCCTTCCTAAAATTACACCTCCAGACCTGTACGCAGTACTCAGAGCCTGGCCTGACCATTGCTTTATACAGAGGGACAATCACCTCCTTTTCCCTGCTAGCAAAATTCCTATATATCATTGACAAAACCCCATGACCTGCCCTGGCAGCCTGTCTGCATTGCTCAGAAAACTTCACATCTACTGCACAATTACTCCCAGGTCTTTTTCATTTTCTACCACCTTAAGTGTAGTACCACACAGTTGGTACGTTTCTCTGGGGTTACTTCTACCCATATGCAGTGCTTTGCATTTGTCAAGGTTAAACTTCAGTTGCCACTTCTTAGCCTGTCTGCCCAAATTATCTAGATCCTGTTGCAGTAGCACACTGCCATTAACAACCCTGCCAACCTTTGTATCATCTGCAAACTTCGACACTAAGCCTGATATACCTTCATCAATAACATTGTAAATATACAAAACAACAGAGGACCCAACACCGAACCCTGTGGGGCTCCACTAATAACATTAGTCCACGAAGGGCAGCACCCATTAATTTGAAATCTTCCAGTACGTGCTTCTACCTCTTACTTGTTTCCAACTAATAGCAGACTGTTTTATAGATGGAAACATGAAAATAAGTTTTAAAAATCAAAGGTGGAGGAGGAAGACGAGATCACACCATGAAAAAAAGAGGTAAATTTTTTTTACAAATTTTTCTGGGCTGTTTTTTTTTTTGTGATTTTTTTAAAATTTGGATTTAATTTTTGACAATAATTTCTGTCTTAATGTTGGACAATCAAGTCAAAATGAGAATAAATTAATATTTAAAGGCATGTATGTACAACTTGCCAAGTGAAAAATCAGAAAAAAATCAAAATTGCAGATCTGTTAATTTCCAAATGTAGGCAAGGATTATTTTCCAAACTCAGGAAGTAAAACTCCCACAGAGCCATCCAATAGTAAAAAAAAAATAATAAAATTGCTACTCAGAATCTATGCACTTTCAGGAACTCATTTTGAAAAGGGTTTTAAAAAATCAGATGCTGTGAATATATAATGATAGTTCTTTAGCACAAATGTCTAGGCAGATGTAAAGCTTTTCTAAGCAAGTGTCTTGACAGACAAAACTTTTCTAAAACAAGCCACATAGTTCTGGATGATATGTCTATCTTTTCTATCTCAGAGGATGAAGTAGAAAGCCTGTTTTTACAGATTCCTTTAAAGATGAATGTCTACATAATTATTCTTTCTCACTGTATGCAAATATTGATGTTTGCATATGCTGGATGGAAGAGGGAGGCCTAAATAATCGTGTGATAGCTAATTCCCCATATACACTATAAGTAGGGAGAAATGAATATCTAATGCAAACCACGTTACATAGAATTAACATATAATTCTATGGAATCCCATAAAATGAAGTCAAAACTATATACCATATATAGTTTTAACACACAGACACCAAGTAGTTGATGTGTGCATCAAGATGAGTTTTACCTGGAATATCAACTACTCTAGTCATGGTGTGCTCCGTGAAGGTAAGTAATAAGCAAAGATTCACAATAAACCAAGGCTAGGTTGATTTGGTTATCCTTCACTAATATATAAGCAATCTTATTAATAGAAGAAAGTGTTATCTTTCTGTTTTAAAAACTTTTATAAAAATATACTTCCTTTCTTTTGGACATCCTTTCTCATTGCAAACACCCACACAGAAACTTACCTTGACCAGCTCCTATAGAAAAAAAAAAGAAAAGAAAAAGAAATATAGAATTTCATTTAAAAAAATCACAGTATTAAATAAGAATGATATTAATTGGTAGTTTCTAAGCAATGAAATCATATAACTGAAAAATTTCACTAAACAGTTCATTAAATTAAAATCTCATTAAAATTACATTCCTCGGCATCTAGTTTCTTTTACTTAAGCCCATTTTTTTTTTAAAAAAATTTAACTTTAAGTTAGCAATAAGGAAACCAGCAACCATATCTCTCAAGAAATATTTTTTATTTTCTCTGTTAAAAAATTGGAAATTTTTGTTATATAATAATCAAAAGGTGTAGAGCAGATATCATCTTTTAAGGGCACAAAATGTGATATTGTTGTACACGTTGGAACTAATGACATTAAGAGTAAGGGATCTGCAGATTCACTCAACAAGTACAGTTCAATGTTGAAAAAAAGTCGCGAGTTAGAGTTGAATGTGAAAATGTCTGCAATTCTGCCCAGACACGATAGGAGAAAGTATGTGATGAGAGCCTTGCCGATCAATTCGGCCCTGGAGAGATTGTGCAAGGCTCAAGGGGTAGAATTTTTTCAGCCTGGTCTGTGTTTGTTGACAGGAGAGGCTGATTCTACAGGGATGGGGTACATTTAAACAGAAAGGGTGCAAGAATATTTGCTGATGCTATTGAGGCAATGTTAGGTGGGTCGGAAAACTTCTAGGTTGGGGGGATTTCACAGACTAAAAGGTTAACAGTGGCCGCAGGCAGAGGCAAAAGTGATTCTTGCACTGCTCCTATTGGAATGAGCAGCAGTGTGGAAAGCATTGCAATGGAGATTTCCAGGACCCCTGGGAGTCCTGGAAATCTAATAAATAAATACATGGAACAAATAAATACATGGGCTGTGTTAGGGTAACTAAGAGTAAAAACAGGTGCACGTATACTTGCATGCACCAATGCTAGGAGTATAGTTAATAAATTTGATGAGTTGAAGTGCTAGTCAAGACGTCACAGGCAGATATTGTTGGAATATCAGAGACATGATGTCACACAGACATAAGCAGTGCAGAATTGGAATTTGGGGAGTACAATGTGTACAGAAAGGAAAGGAGGAGGAGTTATACTGTTAGTTAAGAAACACATAAAATCTAAGGAAGTGTATCCAATTGATGTTTGGTGGACAATGCAATGCCGAGTCTGTTTGGCATGCCATAAGCACTGGGAAAGGAAAAATAAGAGTAGGTGTACGTTATAGGCCTAATGAATCTGATGAGTATAATGAACAATTGTGCGAGAAATAGAGTGGGCCAGTAAATCAGAATGTCTTATAATGGGGGATTTTAACTTTCCAAATATTGACTGGAACTTGTGGATTGGTCATTCGCACACTAGCAAGAATTTTGTGAATTTATTGGATGACTGTTTTCTATAGCAACATGTTCGACAGGCAACCAGAGGGAGTAATACTCTTGACCTGATTATCAGCAATGATTATTCATGCATTAAGAATTTCCAGATAAAGGAACCACTGGGTGACAGTGATCACAATGTACTGCTGTGGGAATTATTTAAAGATGTAACTACCATCAAAGCTAAAGGGAAGGACTTTTGCTTCCGTAAAGGTGTCTACAGGGGTCTCAGACAGTTTTTAAATTCTGTACAGTGGTATCAACTGATGATGTTACCAAAGTTGAATTCTAAATGGGAAGCCTTCGGGGACTTAATTTTGGAGGCTACTAGGCTTTTCATTCCAACTAAGAAATACTGTTCATAGTTAGGCCTAAATGGATGTCAGATGAACTAATGAGGCACGTGGCAGAGAAGAAAAATGTATGGGATGCATATAAAGTATCAGGTGACACAAAAGCCTAGGGCAGATGTAAACTAGTTTGTAATCAAGTCACAAAGGAAGTTAGGCAGGCGAAGACAGATTAAGAGAAATCTTTGGCAAATGATGCAAAGAAAAAGAGCAAAGAATTCTTTACTTATGTAAACTCTAGAAGGAAAGGGATGAATCAGATTGGACCATTTAACATAGATGGGTTGACTATTGAAGATCATGTTCAGGTAGCTGATAAAACTGAATGAGTATTTTGCATCTACATTCACACATGAGGGGTATAACAGCAGACTCTTGATTAACTGGGACACTTCAAGACTCCAAATTAAAAAAAAAAAATCAACCAGAAATCATAAAATTCAAGCAATAACTAGAATAGGTATAAACAGATATTTTGCAAGTCGTAAATAAGTGACAAGCGGCATTATAAGTGGTCATTGGGAGATTAGTGTACCTATTATCTTGCAATCCCCGCTGTTTTCACACCTGCCATTCAAAAAAAAGAGAGAGAGAGACCAAATGTCTGGTTTGTTTTAGTGCATCGCGTCAATTGTTGTGTTCCATTGGAGCACAAAAGGACAAATTTTGTTTTGTTATTTGTCAGGAATGTCGGAAGTTTTTTTATAGTAAATTTTTTTTTTTTTTTTTTTTTTTTTTTTGTTTAGAAATTGCGAAAATGATGGGTAAATGCCAAAGAGTTGTGTTTTTAGTTAAACAAAAACTTGAAATTATTCAAAAGTTTGAAAACGGTGTATCTGTTAAATCTCTAAGGAATCATTATAATAAGGATGTATCAAAATGGCCAAACATTAACAAGTATCACACAGAATTCAGATTTGTCAATAATAATATAGTAGCAATATGTTATTAGTCATTTCTAAGTTACGTAAAACTCAACAAAGTAAGAAGTCCTTGAACATATCTCTTACGTATGTCGGGGACTTTTGTATTTTTGGATTAACTGGGAAATCGATTATCAGGGATTTGTTTTTTACCATCTATCCTGGAAAATCGAGAGTCTATTGTATATTGTCGGCATATAGTATCTAACATATGCTGACGATATAAAGTTTTTTACCTTAATCCCACCGTTTGCCAACCCAATGGCAATTACGTCTTCAATCACAGAGAACTTGACCACTCTTTCAACTTACTTGAAGATGTTTGGGTTGAACCTTAACTCTTCAAAATCTGCAATAATGATTTACTCATTGAAACAGCAACCAATAGTAATTCAACCATCAGTTTTGGGAAGTCTCATCTCAGTGGTTACCTGCCATAAGGACCTCGGTGTCTATTTTGATCCAAAGCTGAAATTTAATATTCACACAGAATACCTCCGGAAGCGATTTAACACCCTACGCTGGAGAGCCAAGCAGCACTTACTTCATTCCAACGATGCTGCAACCACTACCAGATATGTTATTTGGTTTTTAGAAGCATTAGCAACTAAGGCCATATTGCTCCGAGGATATGCGGTGATCATTCCCTGACCTTTCTGCATCCTCCGTATTTGGTGGTCACGGGCTCAAACTCCGTTCTAATCAAGAAGCATGTGCTGTTCCTGCCCAACTGGCTACGGAGGTGCCCTACCAGATATCTTCAAGCCGCTGTTTATCCGGTTATTTTATACGCTGCTGAAATTTGGGATCAGCATCGCCCTCACTTCAAAAACCGGTGTTCTTGTGTGGATACTGGACCCTAAAATGGATCACATATAAACATTGCCGACCCTCTCAATTGAGAACAACTGACATGGCTGAGCAGCTAAATGTACCTAGGCTCCTGAGATTAATTGACAGCAGGTATTTAATGACTACATTAAAAATGTACATAGGAGTGATAATCGCCACAAACATCTGGGATTTCTGTCAGTGGCACAATCCTCTGCCATCCTTGAGGTTAGACCCCACACTAATCCTCAAATACAACCAGTTGAAACTGTGTAGTCGGTTCCTACCTGCCCAGGCACTCCCCAAAATTCAGGCACTGTTCCGTCTTGGAGTCAACCTACAGAAAATGGCTACTGACTACAAATACTGTCACATGCTCCTCGAGTAGATTGCATTCGTTGAACTGGGATAAATTCTTCCAAACTGGGTTATGACGTTCCTTTCCTCATTATATTTTCCTATTATTATAATTTCATTTTTACATGTTTAATTTTGTGCAACTCATAATTTCCCATATAACTTTAATTTTTACCAATTTAATCACATATATAATGTAAAACTCCTGGCCATGTCACCATGATGAGAATTATTGTTCCTAGTACATGTACTGCACTTGGCAGCGATAAAGAAGGTTATTATTATTCAATGAGGGTAGTGCCAGAAGTTTATCAAACTAACAGGAAGCTAAGTGATTTGGTAATAACTGAGAGCAAAGTGGAGAAATTGTTGAAGTTAAACATAAAAAAGGCACCTGGGGTAGGTGGGATCTATCCAGTTACATTAAGGGAGACAGCAAAGGAAGTAAGCAAACCCTTAGCCATAATTATGACAGCATCCTTGGACTCAGGAGAGGTCCCCATGGACTGGAGGTGTGCAAATGTATCACGAATTCACAAAAGAGATTCAAAAGGTGACAGTAACTATAGACCTGTTAGTTGAACTTGTGTTCCAGGGAAAATAATGGAATCACTGGTTGAAGAAGTATTGCAGGACCATCTAGACAAGACTGCAGTAATAGTTAAGACACAGCATGGGTTTGTTAAAGGGAGGTCTTGTTTGACCAATTTGATAGGATACTATGATGGTCACAAAGGAACTGAATGCCAAAAATAATTCTAATATCATATACTTGGATTTCAAAAAAGCTTTTGACACTGTTGCACATGGAAGACTGCTGTATAAATTGGAGCAGTATGGCATTAAAGGTAAGTTGCTACAATGGATAAAGGGATGGTTGAGTGGGAGATGACAAAGAGTTGTAATCAATGGACACTGCTCTTCGTGGACAAATGTTATTAGTGGAATTCCCCAGAGTTCAGTGTTGGGCCCATTGTTCTTTTGTATATTTATCAATGATATTGATGAAATTATATCAGGTTTAACGTCCAAGTTTACAGATGATACAAAGGCTGGCAGGATTGTTAACGACAGTAAAGACAGTATGCTACTCCAACTGGATCTAGATAAGGTGGGCAAATGGGCTGAGAAGTGGCAACTGAAGTTTAATATTGACAAATGCAAAATACTGCTTTTGGGTAACAATAACTGAAGAGAAACGTACCAACTGTGTGGTATTACACTCATGGAAGTGGAAAGTGAAAATTACTGGGGTAATTGTGCAGTCAAATATGAAGTTCACTGAGCAGTATAGATGGGCTGCCAGGGCAGGTCATAGAGTCTTGTCAATGATATATAGGAATTTTGCTAGCAGGGACAGGGAGGTGATTATCCTGTTGCACAAGGCAATGGTCGGGCCACACCTTGAGTACTGTGTACAGGTCTGGAGGCCTCATTTTAGGAAGGATGTAGAGTTGCTAGAATGAGTACAAAGAAGGGCAACGAGATTGGTGAGAGGAACAAAGGCTTAAGTTCTGCAAATTGCAGTGCCCGGAGAGTAGGCACCTGTGAGTTGATCTGATTGAGGTATATAAGGCCTTGAATGGGTTGAATAAGCTGAATGCTGATGGGATTCTTCCTCTTGCTCAAATTAAGAACCTGAGGGATCACAGATTAAAATTGAGGAAAGACAGTTGTAGAATAGATGTGCAGAAATTTGCCTTTAGCTAACAGGTAGTGAGTTTGGGCAGAAATTTGCCTTTAGCTAACAAGTCGGTTGGCGGAACAGACTTCCATCCCTTGTTGTGGAAGTTGGTAGCCTAAATAAATTTAAATCTGAGCTGTACAGGTATTTGGAACGAATGGCGGGGTGAAATGGGCAGATTTTTTTTTTTTTTTTTTTTGGCTGATGCTAATGCTAAAATGATACCAAAGCTCCAATGAATTTTTTCCAAATGTCAAAAGATTAAGGAAGATGCAATCTATAAATTTTAATATCTTAACCCCATAATAAAAGAAAACTTATTTATTCATGTAGAAGAGATTCTAAGGGTAGTGGCATCCTTGTTTTTTTGGCTCATCAAAAGAATTTATTACTGCAGTATTTCAACCACCCAAGCTCCTTGGAGTTTTTATAATATCCTTGTCCAATGTTGATATAGATATTTCAAATCTTTTTTCAAACAATACATATGTACCAAAATTTCTTGTGTACACATTTTCTTTTCATGTAAGGAATCAAATGAGCATGGACATGCACATTTTCAAGGTTCTGCCAATGTTGTTTAGCAAATTATACCTGCATATGTACAAATTCTCTTGAAACTGTAGAGAGCCATGTTGTTTCTCAATCAACTTCCACACATGCCAAAATTGAAGAAATTCTCAGAAATTTGAATACAGAAGCTGGCAAAACTGAATCAAATAATATATATTGCAAAGAAAAAAAAAAGTAATGACTAATTTTTATTTTTTATGTTTTTATATATTTTTTTAATTTATTTATTTTTTTAAAGAAATTTTTATTTTATTTTTAACAATAATCGCAATGTAATATTTGACTACAAATTCAAAATAAAAATAAAATAATATTTAAAGACATTTTATGTACATGTGCCTGGAAAGCCTATTGCAAAAGGAGTAATAACTTAGATACAGTGTTGGGGAAAATATCAGATCTACTGTTCACTCACCCAAAGTAGTAAAGGTGGTATTCCTTCACAATTTGTTTATCAAGTTTAGAAAGAACTAACAACCTGACTGTCCTATAAAGTGTTAGGAAGCCAGAAGAATTTCACTATACTTTGTACTGATTCAAAAACGGCAAACATAATTAAGACTATCTGAACTGCTAAATGGGATAAGTTATATGATATGATATTGTGACCAAAGAAGTTTAAATTTCTTTTAATTTCTAATCAAAAGTTTACTACTGACCCTCCTGGACATGAGACAATGTTTTTGACAATTTAGATGAGGGAAGGCCAACCTTTTTTAAACAAATATTGAATAATCTGAAAAGCAAAAAAATAATAATAAATCTCAGACTGCAGCTGACTCATTTTCAATTTCGTAATCCACAGCTAGCTTTGCAAGCCAAGTAAATGAATTTCATGCCAGTTAAGCAGATAAACTGAAAGAAATAGATTCTTGAAATAATAAAAAAAATGAAAAATATTTTAAAAAGAAATTTAATATAAAAATAGCAGGCTTACAGAGGTATCCTAAATGTTCCCATATACTTCTTTTTATATGTAATTGTCCTTAATGAGGTGATTAAATCTGTTTCAGGCTTATAATTTGTTCACTGTTTGGCTCAAATTAACTGACCAATATGAAATTATTGTCAAAAATAAAATTAGATTTTTAAAATAATCATTACAAAAATCATGAGAAAAATCGAAAACAAAATAATAAAAAAGCCTACTGTTACTTTTTCTGATGAAGTATTCTCTACATCCATCTACGTATAAACTTCATTAACTTGTTGATCAGAAATCCAGAATTTACTCAGTGTTGTCTTTTGTAAGCCCAAATTGGGCAACTGAAGATTTTCAAAGCTACTTTCTTACCACCAGCTATTGTAAACTGTGTTACAATTACTT
Source organism: Mastigoproctus giganteus (assembly GCF_048544385.1). Lineage (NCBI taxonomy): Eukaryota > Metazoa > Arthropoda > Arachnida > Uropygi > Thelyphonidae > Mastigoproctus > Mastigoproctus giganteus. The sequence continues at coordinate 27,035,523 of NC_143575.1, read as the reverse complement.
GGAAACACTGATAACAAATGGCAGCATCCACTTTAATATTTCTAGTATAGAAATATTCAACTAAGTGCTACCATATGTTATATTCATTATATTTGTACATAAACAGACAATTGAAATGACTCACCAAACAGATACATACGTAGATACCACAGGTTGTCTACACTGAAAATCACATATACAGGGTGTATCCTAACATGTGGGCCCACTTTAGGGATCAATTTAGAACCTAAAAACAATAAAAAACTTCATGTAAACCTAGGTCTGATTTTCGAGTTAAATTTTTGTGTTCCAGCAGTTCTTTCTACAAATTGAGTTCACATTGCTGGTTCCATTCAACTGTTTGCAAACAATGCTCTATATCTCATAGAGGACCTTGCTGTTGTTATGTAAACAAGGGCCCCATAGTGTTCTTTGAGTAATAACAGTTAGTTCTCATGATAAGGACACTACATTTGGAGCTTGTTATTAACATTTTGATATTATGCATTTGCTGCGATAATAGAGGCTTATTCAAATCAAGAGTTGGAAGACATGCATCTCATGGATGGACTTGCTAGATGCAATACAGCTGAGGCAAGACATCTATAGGCAGAAAACTTCCCTAATCATCATGTGCAAAATAAGACCTTTCAGAGAATATATGAATGCCTTACAGAAACTGGCTCATTTAGAAAACGAGTTTTAGATTTGGAACTGTGATTTGGAAGAACAGATTCTCAATCACATTGAAGAAAATGATAGCAACATCATTGAAGGATAGCAGAGGATGTGGAACATATGATTATGTGGAGAATTTTACACTTTATCCATTTTATCTTCGGAGAGTACAAGGACTTACTAAAGTGACTTCCCAACACAAGAAGTTTACGTACTTAGTTCCTACAGATGTGAGCTCGTATTAGCCTTTCTTATCCTCTGTATTGTTTACTGATGAATCTCGATTTGCTAGGGATGGTGTGGTCAATTTTCACAATGTTCATCGAAGGACTAAAGAAAATCCACATGCCATTTTTCAATCAAGGAACAGCTACAATTATGCGTGAACAATTTAATCTGGCCTATTGTTCTATCTGGGAGATTAAGATGAGTTTTTGGAAGAAGTTACTCATTTACAGGTCCTTGAGGTTGTCATAGACATTCTCTCAGATATGCCAGACAAGCTGTACTTGCTACCTGGGAATCAAAAATGCTGATGGAACTGATATTAGGGTGACATTCAAGTCAAGTGGACCCAATTTTGGAAAAGTCCAGATGGTCTGTGACAACCAAATCCTCTGCTTGCACCTTCACGATGGTGGGATGATAAGAAAGCTCCAGGTCCTGATGGTATTTCTCCACTTGTTCCCAAAACCTGTGCTCATGAACTTACTCCTGTTCTTTGCCACCTTTTTTCACTTTCTTATTCCAGAGGTGTTTTTCCTTCTGCTTGGAAATTTGCTCATATCAAGCCAGTTCCTAAAAACGGTGACAAATCCCTCCCATCCAATTATCGTCCTATTGCAATTACTTCTAATCTTTCTAAAATAATGGAGAAATCAATTAACTGCCAACTCTTAAACTACCTAGAAACCTTCCATCTGGTCAACGATCACCAGTATGGATTCCGTCAGTGTCAATCCACTGATGATATTCTGGCTTATGTTACCAATTTATGGACAAATACAATGGAAAAGTTTGGTGAAACAGAAGCAGTTGCTCTTGACATCTCAAAGACTTTCGATCGTGTTTTCCATAAAGGTCTTCTAAACAAGCTTTCATCTTATGGTTTTCTCTCTGATCGCTCACTGAGGGTGATGGTAGATGGCTCTCTGTCTTCCAACTTCTCCACTAATCAGCGTTACTTTTCTTCCACACAGCTGTTCACTCTGTACAAATCGCAAATCCGACCTACCATGGAATATTGTTCCCACATCTGGGGCGGTGCCCCTAAAACTTCTCTCAGGCTTCTAGATTCCATTCAGAAGAGGGCAATTAAAAGAATCAGGCTTCTAGATTCCATTGAGAAGAGTGCAATCTAACTTCTCCACTAATGCTGGTGTACCCCAAGGTTCAGTTCTTTCCCCACTCTTTTCCTCTTGTATATTAATGATGTTCTTCCATTGACTGAAAATCTTATCCATAGTTTTGCTGATAAAAGCACATTGCATTCCACTTTCCATTTTGAGAAAACTTGGCCCGCTCGATCAGCTTCAACTTCTTGAATATCTGCTACCAATTCCTAAAATGCCGATCTCCAGTGGGGAAAAGACAACTTAGTTGATTTTAATTATTTAAGTCTTGCCTTATATCTCGCAAAAATGATTCTTCTGCTCCTATGCTTATCTTTTGTGACACTCTCATTTCTAAGCAAAATGATATATCTCTTTTGGGGATTACACAGACTTCTAATCTCTCTTGACACAAGCACATTACAAATATTGCTTCCTCTGCATCTAAAAAACTTGGTTTTCTCTTTCGCTCTTGGCATTACTTTTCTTCCAAACAGCTATTCACTCTGTACAAATCACAAATCCGTCCTACCACGGAATATTGTTCCCACATCAGGACTTGTGCCCCCAAAACCTCTCTCAGGCTTCTAGATTCCATTCAGAAGAGGACAATTAGGTTAATTAATGACTCATCTCTAACAGAGTCTCTCCACTTGCTGTCTCATAGACGTACTGTTTCTGCTGCATGCCTTTTCTACAGATACTTCCATGAGCACTGTTCTTCTGAATTGGCTTCTATAATTCCCACTCTCTCTCTCTTTCAAAACAGTCCGAACGCATGCCGCCACCAGCCGACATCCATTTACTGTCCAACTTCAAACTCACAGAACCAACTTTTCATCTTCCTTGTTTATTCATTCAACTTCAAACTCACACAACCAACTTTTCATCTTCCTCGTTTATTCATTCAACTTCAAACTCACAGAACCAACTTTTCATCTTCCTCGTTTATTCATTCAACTGCTGTTTTCTGGAAAAACCTTCCTTCATACGTAATTCCTGAAAATTACAGTATACAGAAGTTCAAGTCTAATGTCAACAAATATCTTCTTTTGTCTTCTCAACCTCCAACCCAAGCACGGTACTAAGTACTATAGGTTCTAATACCTCTCGTGTTTGGAGTTTTCATAAAAAAAAAAAAAAAATTTTAACTCATTAACATGAGTTTAAATGAGTTTTTGGAAGATGTTACGCTTGATGTCATTCGTTGCATTTGGTTTGTGTACAATGGCACTCCATCTCATTTTAGCTGTGCCACTAGACACATTTTTTGGATGAGTGATTCCCTAATAAGTGGAAGGTCATGCAGGTCCCACTATCTGGTCTACACAATACTCAGACATGAGTCCACTCAATTTTTGGTTTTGTGGGCACATGAAAGCCATTGTTTATTCCACACCAATTGATAACATTGAAATGCTCTGCCAATGTGCAAAACAAGGCTGCCAGCAAATCCAACAGACAGCTGGAACCTTTGAGCAGGTGAGTATGTCTATGATGAGGCATTTGCAGGCTTGTATTCAAGCAAAGTAGTCATGCTCAGTATTTTCTGTAAACGTAAGCAGAGAGTTACTAGAATACAAAAAAAACACAGCTGTAACTTGGAAACAGGGCAAAATCAGACCTATGTTTATATGAACTTTTTTAATTGTGTTTAGGTCATAAATCCATCCCTAAAGCAGGTCTCACATTACAATGTATATACTTGTATATTATTATTATTAGTAGTAGTCATGTGGTGCAAGGAAGCCTTTTTTTGCTGCACCAGCTAAAAAAAAAAAAAAAAAAATTTCTAACTCACCCTAAGAGAGAGCGAGAGAGAGAAAGAAAATCACCAAGGAAGAGAAGAATGATATCCAGCTCAGGGCCCTGGGTGTGGCAAGCCCATACTCACCAGATGTGAGCCCATGGGGTTTACATACATACTCCCATATGATAAACATATTTATAACTGTGTACTCCACAGATCCCAAACACAAAAAACATATATAATATTAGTGTTAATAGTAACACATGATGAAGGAAGCAAGCTTATACATCATCAGCCAAAAAAAAAATTCTCATTCACCTGTCTTTCCCCTCTAGTAATTTATCTAATTCTGCCTTAAATTTATTCAAACTACTGTACCTACTTCTGCGGTTTCTGAAAAAAAAAACCGCAGAAGTAGGTACAGTAGTTAAACGAGCAATCAGGAGCAGGAGTGCAGTAGCATGTGCTGTTTGAGTAGACCAGGGTTCAAGCCCGATTACTAAATACGGTCAATCTGCCAACCTGCACTGGACCAGTGTTGCAGATTATGATCCATCTCTTTCAAAATGAATCGTTGAGGAGGACTCCATCCTGCAGTGGACTGATAATGGCTGCAGTTTACTTTCTACTTTTTTACCTACTTCCAAAACACTAGTGGAAATTTGTTCCAGAAATTCTGATCTCTGGCTGAAAGAAAATTTCCACACATCTGTCCTGCAACCAACCTTCCTCAATTTAAATTTATTCCCCTTTATGCATGTTGAATTAGCAAAAGTAAGGATGCCAACTGGATACTACATTTTTGAGTTTGCACATATATATGTGCATACTGAAGAAAGGGATAAGATGTATGTGATTATCTTCAAAGGCGCATAGACACAGGGTGTCTATGTGCCTTTACAGGGTGTTATACAGGGTGTCTCAAAAATATTGGTACAAACGTTTAGGGGAGGTAGGTAACATCTAAAGGAATGTGAATCATATAGGAACCCATAACCAGAAACGTCATGGGAAAGTAGTAGCAGAGGCACAACAAGCAGAAATGACACAAGACATATGTGTCATTTCTGCTTGTTGAAATGACACAACACAGTAATTAGTGGCAAACATTTGACATAATATTAATAATGGAGTACGAGATGGATGCATTTCACAATATTACAACAGATGCTCGAAGGTTCCACCATGAGATGCGACGCATGCATGACACCAACGCAGCATGGATTGGCGGACACTGTCGAACACACCTGGAGTTTCTTTGACAGTAGCAGCAGTGCAGATGAGTCTCGCCACGAGATCCATTTCTGTCTCCACACGCGATTCATACACGATAGATTTGAGAGCCCTCCACAGAAAGAAATCAAGTCTCGATAAATCAGGTGAGCGTGGGGGGGCCAGGCAACAGGTCCACCACAGCCAATCCATCGACACCTGTTCAAATGGTCACGAACACACCTTCCATAATGGGCAGGCGCCCCGTCGTGTTGAAACCAAATGATGCGTCTCACATTTGCTGGAACATCATCAAGTAACCCTGTAGAACTTGTTCAAGAAAGATCCGATATTTAGCGAAGTTCATGCAGGATGGTAACAGGTATGGGCCGACTAAGCAGTCACCAACCATACCTGCCCACACATTTATTGCAAAGCAATGTTGTGCCACATAGGGGCGCACGCCGTGTAGGCCCTCTGCTAATCCATACACTAGGGCGTGTCTGCCAGCTCACAGTTTGTATATCGATGCATGCTCTTCGTGGGGGCGACTACTGCTTGAATGAGTAAACCAGAAATTTTCCCTCGAATTTTCGAAATGATGAATAGCACCGTGTACCAACTTACGGTGACGTTTCCGGTTATGGGTTCCTATGCGATTCACATTCTTTTAGATGTTACCTACCTCCCCTAAACATTTGTACCAATAGTTTTGAGACACCCATAATATGCGGATCTGGGGGTCTCTCCAATTCCACATAGTATACTCAGTATCACAGTAGAAAACTCTATAAAGGACATTGATTGTATGTTTCTTGTGTGGTCTATATAGTGTAGTGTTGAGTTTTTGGTCTGTTCCTCCAACCACTTAGCTGCAGGGCTGTTGGAGAGCCAATTACCCATCCTTCACGAAAAGGAAGTGGGCCAGGCATGGAGTGTAGATAAAGTCTCTGGCTGGGAGTTGTTACAGGGAGCATGGCCAATCAGATACATGTCTGGACACACAGAATGGTTGTACAATATTTCAAATTATATAACCAATTTGATATGTTTTTTTGTGCTGCAGGTTAAAGAAGCTATATGGCAGTGAGTTTGTTCAAAGATACATACTGCATACTTAAAACCACACAGTTTAGCAAATAAATAAATAAATACACAGCCTTTTATTAAGTGGGTATCACATGCAACTACCATAGCAATTCATTTTTACGTATGATTGTCCGAGAGTATAAACATCTTTTATTCTTGATTTTGTTATTAGCTTATATTGAAAATTACTTGGTCAAGTAACCTAAAAAAAAACCCACTAGTTTGTATTTATAAAATACTTGTTTTAAATATTTCCATTATTAAGCCTAAAGCATGTTTCCTGACTTTTTCATCTATCCTGTATATATAAATGTCCCATTATCAAGTTTACATGAGTGACAATTGCCAATTACATCTAATATAAATAATAGCCACAATGTGGTCTCACAGTAAATGGAAGGAGCACAACATATGCCTTACTGCAAAACATATTAGAAGATAATTTACTATGTATTTACACAACATGAAATATACTTTATTAAAGATGGTGGGAGTCAGTATTTCACAACTGCTTAATTTTTTTAAAATTTTTAAATGTTAAGAAAAATTGCAATGCTCCTAGGAAACAGTAATAGTGTGTTCTTCCAGATTTGTGTAAACCATTGTTAGGTTTTCAAAGCTTTGCCACTGTTAACAGTTATGTGTAATAACAAGTTGCACATTATGCAAGCCAAGTATAGTATGTCCATTGTTAATTGACTGAAAGCATACCCGATATAATGTAGGTTTGCCTTGAATTTATTCAAAACATACATTTCCATAATGGATGGAAGCTTGTTTCAGAAATCCACCACCAGTTAGCTGAAGGCAAACTTCCACACAGGTATTCTGCAACCATCAATTTGAATTTATGCCCCCTCGTGTGTACAGTCTAAGTAAGAGGAAAAATCCCATTAGCAATGAGTTTGCTCAACCCATTAAATGCCTTAATCAGCTCAAGCCTTAAACGCCTCAATCAGATCACCTGAAAGGTGATCTGAATTTTTCTTCAACAGTTAATCCAAAAATACTTCCATTATTATGACTAAGGGTTTCCTTAACTCCTTTGCTGCTTTTTTTTTTTTTTTTTTGGTAGTAGTTGTTGGCGCATCGGCTTCTGTGGCCATAATGCACCTCCCAAGGTTTTTGCAGTACTTTGATCCAAGCCCGAGGCGGGATTCGAACCCGCGACCTTTGGGTTGCTAGGTAGGTACTTGACCCACCCGGCTATCCCGGTCGGCCCTTTGCTGCCTCCATTAATATAACTGGATAGATCCCATCCACTCCATGTACCTTTTTTATGTTTAACTTCAAAAATTTCTCTTCCACTTTCCTCTCAGTTATTACAAAATCATATAGCTCCTTGTTAGAGTTTGATAAAAGTTCTGGCATCCACTTCCCTAAATTCATATACGATGAATTTAGGGAAGTGGATGCCAGCAACCGGAGAAGGATGATCAACAGCTAAACCATCAATATCAAGTGGACCAATGTGATTCATCTACTGACTTCTAGTGTTTACATAAGTAAAGCCTTTGCTGTTTTTCTTTGCTTCCTTTGCAAAAGATTTCACTTAGGTAAACACTAGCAGTCAGGGGTTGACAAAAAGGAGACGAGCCAAGCCTCCTTTGTAACTTGATCACGGACTAGTTTATATCTACAATAGCCTTTTTATCACCAAATGATTTATATGCATCCCATGCACTTTTCTTCTCAGCCATGTCTCATAAACTCATGTGATATCCATTTAGGTCCAAGTCTCAAACAATACTTCTTAGTTAATACAAAAAGCTTAGTAGCTTCTATGATTATCTGCTTGAATGCTTCCCATTCGTTTTTGGTAACATCATCTGTTGTTTCCACTGTAGAGAATTTAAAAACTGTCTGGGCCCACTGTATTCTCCTTTACAAAAGCAAAAACCCTTCCTTTCATAATGTGCCATGTGGTCACATGTTCTGCTTGGAGCATGCTAATCACATTTATGAAAACCCTACTCCCAATATCCCATCTGTGCTTCAGCATCTGAGGCCATAAAAATCTACACCTAAATACAGACAGATAACAATTTTAAGTACTTTTCTCCATTTTGAAGGAAAATAATAGCAGCTTCATAAAGGATGGCCTTAAAAAAAAAAAAAAAAAAAAAAAATCACAAATTGTGGATTATAATCAAGTAACCCCTCTATCTCTGATATCCCCCACAGAACATTCATGAAGCCTGTTTTAGGGATGTTATTGATATTACTGGGCATATTACACATAGTTTACTGTAATTATCTATTTATTCAGTTTACTTTTCAAATTTCAGATGAGCTATACTCATCTCATAACTCGACTTAATACGAAACCTTGTTTAAAGTGACGCAGTATGGCTTTAAAAAGATGCCAATTAGATAATACCTAATGGAGTTACTTTGATTTCTGGCATTTTCCACTTATTACAGTAAAAAATCTAGAGAGAACCACTCGCACAACAACAACAAAGCACAGACGGCGCAAAAGAAATAAAAATGCAACCAAACAGTTGTAAACATGAGCTCCACCTAGAAAATAAGAACATCATCAAGTCCACAATACTCTACTTTCGCTAGGTGTGGAAAAAAATAAATAAATAAATAAAAAAAAAAAAAAATATATATATATATATATATATATATATATATATATATTTTTTTTTTTTTTTTTTTTTCCCACCTAGCGAAAGTAGCATTGAACTTGAAGTTGTGCTAAATTTCTAGTTGGAACACATGTTTACTTCTGTAAACATGAGCTCCAAATTTGATAGGATATTATGATGTGGTTACAAAGGAACTGGATGCAAAAAATAATTTTGATATCATATACTTGGATTTCAGGAAAGCTTTTGATACTGTTGCGCATCGAAGACTACTGTACAAATTGGAGCAGAATGATATTAAGGGAAAGTTGCTACAATGAATAAAAGGATGGTTAAGTGGGAGAAGACAGAGGGTAGTAATCAATGGGTGCTACTCTTCATGGACTAATGTTATTAGTGGAATCCCACAGGGTTCGGTGTTAGGTCCACTGTTGTTTTGTATATTTATCAATGATATTGATGAAGGTATATCAGGCTTAATGTCGAAGTTTACAGATGATATAAAGGTTGGCAGGGTTGTTAATGACAGTAATGGCAGTGTGCTACTGCAACAGGATCTAGATAATTTGGGCAGACAGGCTAAGAAGTGGCAACTGAAGTTTAACCTTGACAAATGCAAAGTAACCCTAGAGAAACGTACCAAATGTGTGGTACTACGCTTAAGGTGGTAGAAAATGAAAAAGACCTGGCAGTAATTGTGCAGTCAGATATGAAGTTTTCTGAGCAATGCAGACAGGCTACCAGGGCAGGTCATGGGGTTTTGTCAATGATATATAGGAATTTTGCTAGCAGGGAAAAGGAGGTGATTGTCTCTCTGTATAAGGCGATGGTCAGGCCACGCCTTGAGTACTGCGTACAGGTCTGGAGGCCTCATTTAGGAAGGATGTTGATTTACTTGAGCGTGTACAGAGAAGGGCAACAAGATTGGTGAGGGGAATGAAGGGATCCTCTTACCAAAGAGAGGCTTAAGTTCTGTAAATTGCAGTGGCTGGAGACTAGGCACCTGCGCGGTGATCTGATTGAGGTGTATAAGGCCTTGAATGGGTTGAGCACACTGAATTCTGATGGGATCTTTCCACTTGTTCAGATTACGAACCTAAGGGGGCATAAATTCAAATTAAGAAAAGACAGATGTAGAATAGATGCTGATGGGATGGAGACAGATGCTGATGGGATTCTTCCTCTAGCTCAGAAAAATCACCTGAGAGGGCATAAATTCAAATTGAGGAAAGACAGATGTAGGATAGACGTGCGGAAATTTGCCTTTAGCCAGCGGGTGGTTGGTTGGTGGAACAGACTTCCATCCCTTGTGGTGGAGGTTGATAGCCTAAATAAGTTTAAGGCTCAGCTGGACAGGTATTTTGAACGAACAGAGGGGTGAAGTGGAAGTGGGTTTTTTTTTTTTTTTTTTTAGCTGATGCTGCATAAGCTTGCTTTCTTGCATCAAATGCCTCTACTAATGCTAATGCTAATGCTAATGCTAATAGACGTGCGGAAATTTGCCTTTTGCCAGCGGGTGGTTAATTGCTGGAACAAACTTCCATCTGTCGTCGTGGAAGTTGATAGGTCGAATAAATTTAAGGAGGAACTGGACAGGCATTTGGAGGGGATGATGTGTTTTTTTTTTTTTTTTTTTTGGTTGATGCTGCATAAGCTCATACACTTGCTTTCTAGCATCACATGCCACTACTACTGTCTGATTGCATTTTTATTTCTTTTGCGCCCTCTGCGCTTTGTTATAATAGCTGTGCGCCTGGTTCTTTCTAGATTTTTAATTACTGTAATAAATGGAAAATGGCAGAAATCAAAGTAACTTCATTAGGTATTATCTAATTGGCATCTTTTTAAAGCCATACTGTGTCACTTTAAACAAGTTTTCGTATTAAGTCGAGTTTTGAGATGAGTATAGCTCATCTGAAATTTTAAAAGTAAACTGAATAAATAGATAATTACAGTAAATAGAAAATAACATGCTCATTAATATCAATAACATTCCTAAAATAGGCTTCATGAATAGTCTGTGGGGGACATCAGAAATAGAGGGGTTACTCGATTATAATCCACAATATGTGGTACTTTTTATTTATATTTTTTAAACGAACGTGCCCGTCATTACAGTATTAAAATTAACTGGTAAATTAGAACAAAGGGACAAATGGAAGTAAAAACTTAATTTACAACCCATCTAGGGTGTCCATCCGTCCCGATTTTCCAGGAATCGTTCCGATTTATGTGAAACTGTCGCGGTGTCCCGAAAGTTTTTTTCGGGACGCTTACCAGAATTCGTAGTACAGTATTGTCTTCAATGGCGTTGTCAGTCACAGCTTGTACATCGCCTGTTCTCCGCCGGTTTGTGTTCAGTTCACCTGGTTCGATCAGTACATAGAAAAAGTAAAAATTTCTGTAATAGTTTTTTAATTAGTTTAAGCTGCATAATAAAAAATGCCTAAACGTAAATGCGTTTTCAAAGAGGACTTCTAAAAATAATGGAGTTTTATAAAAAACGAAAGACGCGAAAATGAGGTTGAATGCAGAATGTGCTCATGTTTTATCACGGTGGGAGACGTGATATCAAAGATCACGTTAATTCTAAAAAACACGCAATCAAATTTCAAACAATATCTGATCAAATTGGACAACTTAAGGTAGCCATCGCTGAACTTTCAATGGCGCATCATTTAATTAAACATCATCAGTCGTTTAGAAGTGCTGATTGCTCCTCAAGCTTTTTCGGTCAACTTTTTGATGACTCAAATATCGCACAAAAATTTTCCAGTGCACGAATGAAAACGATTGCACTAATAACGAATGTATTGATTCCTTATTCACTTAAAGAAGTTTTAAAAGATATCAGTAGTACTGAATTCTTTGGAATTTCCACCGATGCAAACAACCATAAATCGAAGAAGGTATTTGTTATTGCATTATTTCAACGAGGAAAATGGCATGCAAGTTAAATTTCTGAAGTTGAATTTTTTTTTACCCGATGAGGTATCAGACTCTATCGCCAACTACATTCTTACTTCTTTGAAGGAAAATAATATCCCCAAAGAATATTGTATTGCGGTCGGAACTGACAATCCAAAGATTAATTTTAGAGGAATCACCAGAAGAGGCCAATGCAGCATATTTTCTCTACTCCAAAATTTTATTATTTCCGATATCAAAGATCGGAAGTCTAGCACACATATTTCATAATCCGTCTCAATAGGAAGCAGGAAGACTAGCAGTTGACAAGGAATTAGTAATTATTAAAATATTTTCTTACTTTCGCACTTATACGATTCGAACGGAAGGTTTAACGGAATTTTGTGCTACGTTGATATAGATTATATTATATAAAATATACTCTCTCGCTCGTTAACATTATTTCCTAGATTTGAACTCATTTAAAAATTTTTGAAAGGTTTGAAATCTTGTTTTTTTTTCTTCATACGAAGAAAAGCCTTCCATTTTTATTCAGAAATTTTTTAATCATCCACTAGGAGAAGCATATTTGTGGACTGCCTACAGCTTTATCACTTTTCCAATAAGCATATATTAAAAATTAAATATATATATATATTTTAGAGGATAAAATAATTGTTGAAGAAACCATTAAGATGTTAGATAATCCAATATCTGATCAATCTTTGCCATTTGGGGCTAGAAAAATCATTCAGTGTGATATAGAGAGCCGAAGAGTTCATAAGTTTATTAAAAATTAAATTATAGATTTTTTTATTCGACGGCTAAAAATTATTTAAAAAACTGGTCAAACCCCTAGAACAATTCCAATACTTAAACTAGATGATAATGAAAAACATTCCAAAATGGGAGGATATAGCAAATTCTCCCGAACCATTTGAAAAAAAATCGAAATGAAGTTTGATGAAAATTTATTATATGATCAATTTGGAGTTTTACGAAAAAAAATTCCATAAACAAATTCGAAAATAATAAAGAATGGAATACACTGAGTTGTGTTGAAAAATAGATAACATTACTTAAAAAATCGAATTCCTTGAACAAAAGACAGGTTATTAGATTATGTTCACATTTATTTGTAATTCTGGGTCAAAGCGGCTGCGAAAAAATATTTTCTCCCGTTATTAGTCTGCTGGGGAAAATTTTACCCAGCATAAGTTAGTGACATAGTGTTTTTTGACAGGCGGCACCGGTGCTTTCGCACAACTCCGCATTTGAATCTCTTGTGAAGTAAGACAGTACAGTGAAGGCCAGATAGCATATGTTAGTGTATGTTCATGTTTACTTAGTGCAGGTTATGTTGTTCATCTGGCCGCTTAGCCTAGGGTCTGTGGAACACCACAGACTGCTAGTTACCGTCACTGGCACTGGGAGCCGGACCAGGTAAGTGGGAAGAGAACTCTGGCTAGACGACCCTGGGATTAGCCTGAGCTTCCCAGGGAGGGCCAAAAAATAAAAAAATAAAATAAAATAAATAAAAAATAAAAAATATATATAAATAAATAAAAAATAATAAATATAATAATAAATAAATAAATAAAATAAGATAAAAAAATAATAATAAATAAATAAATAAATAAATAAAATAATAATACAAAAATAAAATAAAATAAAATAAAAATAAAAAAATAAAAATAAATAAAATGAAATAAAAAATAAAATAAAATAAAATATTTTTTTTTCTCTTTTTTTTTGAAATAGGAGAAGGTGTGAGAGGATTGAGGAGAAGAAAGAAGGTAAGCAGAAGAAAGAGGGCGAGGTAGGGTGGACCACCCCAAAGGGGAGCCCACCCTACCTCAGGAAGAAGAGAAAAGATTGTGAGGTCAAGTGACCCACAAAGTCAGGTTGCCTTATAGCATGACCCTGCATTTGATAAGTCAAATGCCAGTCCCAGTCCCAGAGGAGTATTTATGTGAGTTCCTACACAAGTAGGGAAATCAGTATTGTCCTACACCTCGAAGAGAAGAGGTGCCAGCAAGTGAGTGGGTCCCACATTGGGCAAGAGCCCAGTATCAGCAATTTAATCTTCTTCAGCCAAGGGTGACTTGTAGGCAATGAGCCGTGTCCCACACTGGGTAGAGGACTTGGATAATCTTCTCTTAAGGGATGAGAGGAGGGAAATGGATTCATGAAGCTCAAGGATTGCTTGGAGTTCTTGTGTCTACTGTAGAAAAGTCCCTTTTTGGGTTGGTGGGTTTGTCAGATAGCTTCCTTTGTGAACGTCGAGAGATTCCTGTTAGGTCAGGATAAAGATCAATATCCTGTTGGTGTTTTCTTTGATTCCATTCAGGATATGTTCTGTGAATTGAGTTTTGGGTTCATTATAAGATGGGGGTGCGCTGAACAGTTTGCTGTAGGTGAATTTGACACATTTCAAATACAGTTTGGGCAAAAGTAATGAAGGCTTTGTAGTTGATTTCGTCAATTATGTAGAGATGTTCCTGCCCACTGGGTATATATCCAGTTCTGGTAATTAGGAGACTTCTAGGTAAATCATAAAGATGGTAATTATACATGAGATGAATCCAGTCTTCATTATCACCACATGTGCAGAGAGGAGAATCGGTGAGACCCAGGGCATGCAGCTTGGCCCGAAACGATCCATGACCAGTGAGGAAGAACGAGACGTGAAGGCCTGTGAGTACCACGGAGGAGGTTTTGGTGCAGTTATCATAACTTGTGGAAGAAATCTTTTAGTTGTTTCACCTTTGGCTGTTTGCTCCCAAGATCTTTGCCAATGCTGGAAGAGCGTAGAGTAAATCTGTTTCATTTCGTTTTTTGGATCATTAGCTAGATCGAGTGTTATATCCAAAATGGTGGTGGGAATTCCTCTCTTTATGCGGTATGCAAGGCCGCGACGAATAACCTCCAGATCCAGAGGAAGAGTACCTGCTAAGACCTGCAGGGCAGGATTACTGACTGTGCAGCAAGCTCTAGTCATGGTGAGTAGGATATTGCGTTGAATTGAATGCAGCTTTGCTTTATTACGTGCAATGATGGCATAGCGAACCATACGGCTGCACCATAGCACACAGCTGGTAAGAAGATGGTTTTGTAAAGTAGCATGAGAGTCCTCCTCTTAAAACCCCAGTCTGCTCTGCTAATTCTTACAATCATGGCAGTATAACGACGTATTTTGTTGGAGAGGTAATTAAGATGAGGTAAGAATGTTAATCGGGAGTCGAAGGTTACTCTTAGATATTTTAGTTCTGTTTTGAGTTGCAATGTCTGCCCAGAGATTTTAATTTGGGGCGGTCTTCTTATGTCCAAGGATCCTGTGAGGAGGATAGTCTTCGTTTTTTCCCCAGAGATGACCAACTTGTGGTTGTTTGCCCAATTTTGGAGGATCGTTAAGGCAGGGGAGGCATTTGCTCAAGCTGAGTTCTAGAATCAGCTTTGATAAGGAGGATGACGTCATCTGCATAGGCCATGCAGTCCACAGGACCTAGATCCATAAGAAGAAATTCATCTAGTATTAAGTTCCAGAAGTAGGGCCCAAGAACTGAGCCCTGTGGACACCCTCTAACAACTGGTCGGGAGGTTTTCTGAAAATTTGTTTGAACGGTTACTGAGCGGTTGAAGAGGTAGTTCTGGAGACAGCGGTAGAGGTTGAGTGGAATATTGAGTTTACGTAATCTCCTGACAATGCTGGGCCACCAGATGGAATCGAAGGCACCAGCAAAGTCAATGGAGATAGCCAGTAGATATTTTTCTGTGGTTGAGTTTGCTGTGTTGAGGAGATTGTTCATAGCGTCTTCAGTGGAGCATCCTGGCTTAAAGCCATACTGCTTTGGAGAGTCTAAGTTGGCTGTCTGGTAGTAGGTGGATAATCTGGATTGAAGCAACCGCTCCATTACCTTTCCCAAGACCGGGAGAAGAGCAATGGGGCGGTAAGGTTTGGCTTGAGTAGGATCTTTATCTGGACCTTTTAGGATGAGTGGAAGCACCGCCTGTTTCTCAGGAATCAGGGAAAATTCCTTTTGCAAGGCATTTGTTGAACAGGGCTAATAGGTGGTTCGGGAGATGTGTTCCTGCTTTCTTGATGACCTCAGCCTCAATATTATCATGACCAGGGCATTTATTTATTTTTGTTCTATCAAGTGCTTTGTTCATTTCCTCACAGGTGAAAGGAGGTTCTATTTTATTGTTGGAGAAGGCCTGGTTGTCTTGTTTAATTTGCTTTTGTTCATCATTGACGGGACTCTCATCAGACTGAAGTAGGGCATTCAGAATATTATTCATGGATTCAGCCCATGTATGTGTTGGATTGCCATCGGGAGTCAGGGGGTTGCATTTAACATCTCTCCCCTGTGCAGCTTATTCATAACAATGCGATAAACTACCCCCCAAGGATCTGTGTTACCAATAGGTATCACAAGGTTCTGCCAAGACACTTTCTTTTTCTGCTGAATGAGGCTTGTGTAGTTGTTACGATATCTTCTATATATGTCCCGTAGAGCCTGGACCTCAGCAGGAGACCAGGAGTGCCTCGCTCTCTGGAAGGCTTTTCGGGCAGTGTGGACTTGGCGCCTTAGGTTTTCTAGTTCCCTGCACCACCAAGGGACTGCTTTTAGGTGCTTCTGACGTTTTTTCATAGTTCTCTCACATGCTTGTTGGATTGTGGTTGTTAAGAGGATCAAGATGGTTTAGATGGGATGTATCCATTTGTAGTTTTGATTTTATATTGTCCTTGAAGGCATTCCAATCAGCTGTTTTGGGGGAGTATCTAATGATATCGTGGTATATGGGAGGAGTACTATCAAGTTGTCTAGATAGGCGGAAGGAGATGGCCCTGTAGTCTGAGGTGGTCCAGGCCTCATGAAACATCCATGATGAGAACTTTTGTGCTATGGACCATGTGGCGAGGGTAACGTCAATATTGCTTTCCCACAGGGTATTGCTGAAGGTAGAAAGGTGATGTGGTTGGTTAAGGACCTCAAATGGAGAAGATGAAAGGAAATCTTCTAATCGCTGTCCATTCTGGGAAACTACGTGGCCATCCACCCGGCTATGCTACAAGTGAGATCTACAATTAGCATCCATCGTTACTAGGATTTTGCTGGAAGGTAAGAGAGTTATGACTGACTGGAGATATTCAATATATGGTGCGATATCAGTTCGTGGTCGGCAGTACAATGAGACTACGTGCAGAGAGCCCTGTTGGCAGATAATGTGTGCACAAACACCAAAGGGCGTGCATAAGGAGTCGATCTTTGTGACTGTAATTGTAGTATTCCTAATAATGATGGCTGCCCATGGAGTATCTGTGGTTGTCTCAATGATCCTATATGCTCGAGGGTAGCCCTGTACCCGTCTCTTGTGGGTGTAAGACTCCTGAGCACAGAGGATATCAATTTCTTCTTCATCCACTTTCATTCTAATTTGTTCGACCACATTTCGTATAAGTTAGTATTAGCATTAGTAGAGGCATATGATGCAAGAAAGCAAGCTTATGCAGCATCAGCCAAAAAAAAAAAAAAAAAAGCGCCCATTTCACCCCTCCGTTCGATCCAAATACATGTCCAGCAGAGCTAATAGTACAGATTGGTCCCCTTCCCAGGAAAAGAACATCTGTTCGTCATAGAAGAGCAAAATTATAAAGCTTTTACCTCTTTCACACAGAAAGTATTCGAAACGTGCAGAGCAATGCAAAGAATGGCAATTCAGCACCCCCAGCAATTAAACAATAATCAAAAGTAAAATTGCACAAGTTTCCCACCACGCCCACACGATGACTTAAAAACTGTTAGGGTAGCAGTATTCTGCTCCCTGACAGAAACCTGACATAACAAACCTCCCCAGGACAACCCTGCCATGTGTAGGAACCTGGGGCCCCACACCAAATAAGTAAGCATGTAGTGGGGGGGGGGAGATATACAGGCAGCCAGGGAAGCAGATTAATTGAAAAATATCAGTAAGCTAGTACCAAGGGGATGCAATGTAGAATGAATGAATGAAAATGAAAGATAGAATAAATGAATGAAAATGAAAGATAGAATAAATAGGCTGGGCACTGAGTGAACTAGGAATTATGGTAAAAGGGAATAAATGGCAGTTCTCGTGAAAGAAAGAGTGTCATAGCATGAGGGAAAGAGAGAGTGAATGGGAATGAGTGGAAGAGCAAATGTAATTGGCCGAAAGAATACAAAGTTAAAAATAACTTACATTACTTTATATATACTGTACAACAAACATTTACTAACCACATAAACACTATCACTGCTTCTACCCTGGCCTGGAAAAAAAAAAAAAAAAAACTTGCGGCTAGGCCTGCACCACAACTGAAGAATAACAGTAAGTGCCCAGAGAGTGAAGTGCAGAAAGTAAGAGTCGAATAAATGTGATGAGAGCTAGAAGAATGAATAAAAGTGTAAGCGTGTGAGAAAAAGAACAAAAACCATAAATGCTACAGTTAAGTACGCACTAATCCTAATTTTAATTACTATTTACATTTACAGTGCACATCATTGCATCCCCTCCTATTGTGTGAGAAAAAGATGAATGAGTTGAGTGAAAAAAAGAAAATAAAAAAAATAATAATAAAAAAAAAAAAAAATATATATATATATATATATATACATATATATAAAACACTTGGAAAAAAATTATAAAATAACAAAAAAGTATTAAAAATAATCATAAGAATAATAAATAAATAAAAAAAAGAAAAAAAAAAAAAGAATGCAAGTAGAGTGAGTATGCAGATTACGAATGAAGTAAATGTGTATCTCTCCCACCCCCTCGCCTGCTAGGTTCCCCACTGCCAGCTAACATATCCCACCCACGAAGCAGGATGGGCAATTGACCATCATACCGGATTCGACACTCCTTGGACATGACACCGAAGAAGACATTCTGCGGCTTTGCTGCCAACACGCCATTGACGATCTGAACTGGGTACTCCAACCTGGTTCCCTTTAAAACCCCATCCCCAGGCAGGGGAGGGAGGAGACGAGTCTCTGTCTCCTCTCCTCCCTGCCTACTCCTCCGTACTTCGCCTGGTGGGGCTCTTCTCCACTAACCTCTTTGGGGATGCCTACTCTATCGTCCTTATTCTTTTATCTGTTTCTTCAGTCTTCAGTCTCCCCCCTCTCACTAAATCGATCCTTAACAATGTAGACAAATTCTAATCACCGTCTAAATTCTACCGGCCTCGTGTAAATCTCTAAGACAACTAACACTATTAGCTTTTATATAGCGTATAGCCTCATGTCTAAATTTAATAACACCAAAATTTTGCCCCACTTATTAGGTCTTTAACACATCTCTTTAGCGTTCAACCCCAACCAGCGATTTCCTAACAGCAAACCCATTAAGCATTCCATTCCATTTTTTCCATTTATTTACACACACAATTTTATGTACATTCTCATGATATAAACAATTTATATACAAGATTATATATAGTTCTGTAGACATTATCTTATATATATATATATATCCATTCTCTATAATGGTAATCAAGGTACCGTGTGTGTTTACATGTGTGTTCTTATATCGGGGTGGCTCCTAGGCCTTAGCCCATCTCCACCTTAGTACTCTGTTATGGTGCAGAAACTCTGCATTATGGGTCTGAAAAGTGTCAGTGTATATGTGTTGTTTTTTTGTGGCAGGCTATTATGCCACCAGGGTGCAGCCAACGTATGGGCAGCTGCTGCCTGGTGCACATCCCTAGCACTGGGTCTGGGTCAACAGTCCTCCTGTACCGGTGTTATTACTACCGAAAATCTCGCACCCGCCAGAGGGAGTGCAATACTGGCGAGTGCCTGCAATTCCACTCCCAGGTTTCCCTTACCGGAGAGCCAGCAAAAAAAAAAAAAAAAAAAACTAGTAGTTATATACATTATGGTCTGAGTATTTTTTCGATCAAACACTCCTATTCTTAGGCGATAGGTAATTTTGGTCCCGAGTCACCAAGACCAACCACTCCAAGGCTAGGAGGACGTTCTAGCAAAACAACTGTAACAATTATATTAACATATATACACGATTTCCTAGTTTAGTCTTTTTCACCACAGTTCAGTTATTCTCAGTACATTTTCTTATTTTCAAATGAAGTCACAAGTTGAACTGTCCAGTTTGATTTCATTCAAGAAAGAAGTCAGTTCCAGTAGTCCTCCCCGGATCTCAGCTGGTTGGAAGTCTCAGATCGGATGTTTCGATAGAACTCTAATGGGAGGATATACAGGACCCTCGGGTGTTAACAGGATTCTCAAAAAAATGTTGATTGATTCTGGGGCGTGATACCTGAAATTACAAACTAAGGAACTAGATGGAAACATAGTTTACAAGCATAATTTCTTCTAAACCTTTTGGAGTTATACCTTGTGTGGTCTTAAGTGACATCTAGATCTGTGACCTACATTTTCTTACCCATGGACTGTCATTGGAATTCCAAATCATACACAAGTTAGGACTCTAGGGAAAAAGAATAATTAGAAGTCTTCAGCAACTAGAAGAGAACCACCTGAAGAAGAGTTGTAAGACATGCTGGCACAGAGCTGAGAAGACCACTGGGACTTTAATAATTAATCTGTACATCCTACATCTAATTTCCTCGAGAGTGACGGTATCTTATTTCTAGTCTTCTTTTAAAAACAGTCACTGAAAATGTCTGTAAAGCATTAAAATTCCTACAGCTTTCTACCAAAGGACTTACGTTATCTTCTGTCAGATCCGATACACTGCTAAACAACACTAAATGTGCCTGAAGATACTGTGGGCAGTCAAATAAAACATGAGACCAAGTTTCCACACTGCCACAAGTGCATTAAGGGTCTGGCTCAAGTCCACTTTCGTGCAACTTGGCTCTAATGGATCCCTGTCCCGGTAATAAGTACCTTGTATTCATCGAAGGAGCAAACCAAGGATTTATTTCCTTGGCGGCAGTGAAGTCCACTTTGGTTATAAATTGCCTCGTGACTGTTTGATGTTCGCTGGCATTCCACCGATCCTGCCACACAGATGTCAGATGTTCCCACAATCTTTTCTTTTCTTTTTTGACCTCGTTCACTGGATCAGATGTTTTTCCCATTAGTTCCGCAGCCAAACCTTTCCTAAGCCGACCTGTCATTCCCTTGAATACGATATTCAGGGCGCCTCCGTAGCCTGGTGGGAAGGAGCAGCAGTGCGTAGCACACGCTTCTTGATTAGACCGGGGTTCGAGCCCGTCACCACCAAATACGGAGGATGCGAAAAGGTCAGGGAATGACCACCGCATATCCCGGAGCAATATGGCCTTAGTTGCTAATGCTCCTAAAATCCAAATACCAAACCAAATGATATTCAGATCCAAGGGAATGGTTCCTGCTAAGACTTGTAATGCGTTGTTTGATACAGTTCTAGGGGAATTTAAAACAGATAATAACATGGATCTTTGAAGAGAAATAAGTTTCCTTTTCATTTTAACCGTTATGACTCTGTGATACCAAATGGCTGCAGCATAAGAGACTATTTGCAGAATATTGTTTTATAATAGAAAAACACGATCCTTTTACTAAGTCCCCATTCTTTCCTTGATATCCTCATTATTGAGGCAATAAAAATCCGTATTTTATCTCTAAGTTTACATACATGCTGCAGAAAGCTTATTTTATCACCGATTTGTTTTGGGATACATGTGGGATTTGAGAGTTGTCTATCAAGATCTTAGGAGGTCGATTATAGTTAAAATGAGCTTTGAAGGTTAGAAATTTGGTCTTTGTTGGTGATATTTTTAGTTTGTTAAGTTTGGTCCATACAAATAGATCATTTAATATAATTTGCATTTTTTTCCTCGAGTATACTCCTTGGACAGCTCTCAACGGCAATTACTAAGTCGTCGGCGTAACCGATTTTCATAGCCTCCTCGTGGTATGTTGTCATTCATTGATCTAAGACTGCGTTACAGAGGAGAGGCCCCAGTACCGACCCCTGAGGGCATCCTCTGGAAACGGTAGCTGAATACACTAGGTGTTTTGCACAAATTCTGATGGATCTGTCTTGGAAGTAGCACCTGATGATTCTATAAGTATAGTTGTCACATCTTCCCAAGCGCAGTGACACAAAGGCACTCTCCCACCATACTGTGTCAAAAGCCCCCTCAAAGTCAATAAACACTGCCAACACGTACTTACTTTGGGAATTTTCTACATAGTTCTTGAGGGTGGCAATGGCATCATCTGTTGAAAAACTTTTTTTAAACCCGAAATGATTAATTGAACATAGATGGTTATCCTGTATAAGCATTAATGTCAAACGCATAATTTTTTTTATATGTCTTAGCCACTGAAATCCCAGGAAACTAGATGGCACGATCTGCCAGAGCAATTTGTTGTGATACTGGATACACCCGGCTAGCCTCCAGGTGACAAGGTATGGGCAACATCGGGCCCCACTATGGGCCTGGCGGCCAATAAGCGGGATAAACAATAGGCACAACATATCACACTACACAAACACGGCCCACACACTTTCAAGTCTATGGCTTGAGAGTGTACTGTCCTCGATACAGCGAAACATACCCGGAGATGGGAGAAATCCCAGGTGTCGTCTGACACGAACAAACCTTATACCTTGTCACTGTAGTACCACAGAGTTGATACGTCACTCTGGGGTTACTGCTTCCCATATGTAGTACTTTACATTTGTTAATGTTAAACTTCATTTGCCACCTCTCAGCCCATCTGCTCAACATTTCTAGATCCTGTTGCAGCAGCGTACTGTCATTAGTGTCCTTATCAACCCTACCAACCTTGGTATCGTCTGCAAACTTGGACATTAAGCTTGATATACCATCATCAACATCATTTATAAATACAAAAAACACCAATGGATCCAACATTAAACCGTGAGAGACTCCACTAATAACATTAGTCCACGATGAGCAGTGTCCATTGACTACCACTCTCTGTTTTCTCCCCCAACCATCCCTTTATCCATAGCAGCAATTTGCCTTCAAACCACACTGCTCAAATTTGTGCAGCAATCTTCCATGTGCAACAGTATCAAAAGCCTTTCTAAGATCCACATATATGATATCAAAGTTATTCCCTGCATCCAGTTCCTTTGTGACCACATCATAGTTTTCAATCAAATTGGTCAGGTGAGACTTTACCTTAACCGAACCATGCTGTGTCCGAGCTATAACTGAAGTCTTTTCTAGATGATCCTGCAGTGCTTCTTTAACTAGTGCCTACATTAATTTTCCTGGAACAGAAGTTAAACTAACAGGTCTATAATTACTTGTGTTGCCCTTTGATCCTTTTTTGTGAATTGGGGTCACATTTGCACATCTCCAGTTCATGGGTACCTCCCCTGATTCCAAAGAAGATCTCATAATTATGGCTAAGGGTTTGCTTACTTCCTTTGCTACCTCCTTTAATATAAGTTGCCTCCTTTAATAAGTAAGTTTTAACTTACTTATTCTACACTTTTTGCTCTATCCACAGAGCTGAAATTTGCGATAGCTGGAGCAAGAACTGTTGGATAGGGAAGAGCAGCGTAGATAATATAGAAATAATTAGTTAGTTCCAGGATGGTAATTTGAATCCAAATCGTTAAAAATGGACGGTACTAAAGCGGGGAATACAATAGACCAAAGGCGGGCCGCCCCGGGGCAGCCATGTACCCGGGCGTCAACGTTCAAGGGGCGCATGAAAACATGAAATTTACATACACATAGAAAGAAAAATTTCAGGGGGGCACCAAATTGCGATTAGCACCCAGGCGCCTCATACCCTAGGAACGCCCCTGTAATGGACTCTGATGAGCGTAATAGGGTAGAGCAGTGGTTTTCAACCCGGGTGCTGCAACTACATTCCAGGGGTTTCACGTAATTTGGGTTTAAGTTACTTAAAGTTATTATTATTTTTAAATTTATATGTTTATATCATTATAAAAAGGCGTACGGTATCTTTTTAATTTTGTGTGGATCTATAATCGATATTTACTTAGTACCTCTATATAAAGAATAAAATTATTATATACTGTATAGTTTAGGTGTAAATTACTATAGTTAATCCATAAATTTGAACTACGTAAGTAGCGTTGTAGGCATCGTTTTAATTGTATCTCATATTTTTTTTGTCTTCACAACGAGAGTCCTGCACTACTTCAAATAAATAAAATACCACCACTTTGCTTATTGGAGGCTTGAAGCGGTGAAACCCATGTTTAGTATCTAGAGCAAAGTTTCCGGCATACCCCCACCCCATACTTCTCTTTCAACCCACGCACGGTACTAATAATAATAATAAATAAATAAATAACGCTTCCCTAGTAGAGAAGACTACTGTTATTTATTTTCAGCCACTCAGGCGATCGTTTCGAAACTATTGGGCTTCAACATCAGTGGGCAGGCAAGTACACTGGTAATACAACATGTCATCACAGATGCGATGTTATGTTCACAATAGCATTAGCATTAGTAGAGGCATATGATACAAGAAAGCAAGCTTATGCAGCATCAGCAAAAAAAAAAAAAAAAAACAATAAAAAAGCACTTCCACTTCACCCCTCTGTTCGTTCGAAATACCTGTCCAGCTGGGCCTTAAATTTATTTAGGCTATCAACTTCCACAACAACGGATGGAAGTCTGTTCAACCAACCAACTACCCGCTGGCTAAAGGCAAATTTTCGCACATTCATCCTACATCTGTCTTTCCTCAATTTGAATTAATGCCCTCTCAGGTGATTATTATGAACAAGAGGAAGAATCCCATCAGCATTATGCATGCTCAAACCATTCAAATCTTTGTACACCTCTATCAGATCACCTCGCTGGTGCCTAGTCTCCAGTCACTGTAATTTGCAAAATTTAAGCCTTTCTTTGTAAGATCAACCCTTTGTGCCATTCACTAATCTTGTTGCCCTTCTCTGTACTCGTTCCAGCAGCTCTACATCCTTTTTGAAATGAGGCCTCCAGACCTGTATACAGTACTCAAGGTGTGGCCTGACCATTGCCTTATACAAGGTAATAATCACCTCCTTATCCCTGCTAGAAAAATTCCTGTATATCATTGACAAGACGCCAAGAGCTACTCTTGCAGCCCGTCTGCACTGCTCAGAAAACTTCATATCTGCCTGCACAATTACCCCCAGGTCTTTTTCATTCTCTACCACTATCAGTGCAGTGCCACAGAGTTGATACGTTGCTCTGGGGTTGCTGTTTCCCATATGTAGTACTTTACATTTGTCAATGTTAAACATCATTTGCCACCTCTCAGCCCATCTGTTCAACCTTTCCAGATACTGTTGCAGCAGCATAGCGTCAGTAGTGTCCTTAACAACTCTGCAAACTTGGACATTAAGCTTGATATACCATCATCAATATTATTTATAAATACAGAAAACCATAATGGACCCAACACTGAACCCTTAGGGACCCAACTAATAACATTAGTCCACGATGAGCAGTGTCCATTGATTATCACTCTCTGTCTTGTCCTTCTCAACCACCCCTTTATCCATAGCAGCAATTTGCCTCCAATGCCACACTGCTCAAATTTGTGCAGCAGTCTTCCATGTGCAGCAGTATCAAAAGCCTTTCTTAGGTCCAAGTATATAATACTTGGAAATTTGCCTTTAACCAGCGGGTGGTTCATTGCTGGAACTAACTTTCATCTGTTGTTGTTGTGGAAGTTGATCCGTTAAATAAATTTAAGGAGGAACTGGACAGGCATTTGGATGGAATGGTGCGATTTTTTTTTTTTTTTTTTTTTTTGGCTGATGCTGCATTTAAGGGGACACTTGCTTTCTTGCATCACATGCCACTACTACTACTACTAAATGGACGTGATTCAGCCACGAAAATCCGTGGTCCTGGAGCGCCAGCCACTTTTGTAATTTAGGAAGCATAAACACTGCTTCTGGAACCATCAGAAAAGATTGTCGTATAACACTTAGGTAACTGGCAGAGATGTTGAGAATATCAGTAGAAACACGTATTTATACATGCTAGGTTCCGAAACTACTATCACCCGAGAAGCATCAAGTTCACATGTTCATCAGGAGCTACACTCGATGGTTACTGAGGATGGTGAGGTACGCACATAATGTAGATCGTGGATATCTGCCTATGAAAGGAGTCCTCATTTTAGGTAATGAGGACCCATACTTTCTGTCCTTTGTCCCAACATTAATTCTTGCATATTCGACTCCCCTATTTCTTGGACAGGCTTAGGAACGAGGGAAATTTCTTAGGCTAGATTTATACATATGTGATCCTAAACCAGAGAATCTAAAGAATCCTCAAAATATATAATTATCGATTTTTATTCTCACATAACGAAACGGAGAAGAGCGAAGCCATACCATATTTGGTCTATGTTTAAATCCGGTAGGAAACTATGAGTGATTTTATTTATTTATTTTATATTGACGGTTGCAAAGTATAGTCTGCTTGGGTAACACGGTGGTATCATCGCCGTCTTCCTCGCACCGGGTGGAAAAGGCCCGGGTTCGAATCCCGTCGATGACACGAGGAATTTTAATAGGCTATTTTCACTCCTTGGCTGAGTTAGTCGGTCTCAGGCTTAGATAGCAAGGTTTTTTCCAAAGAAACTGGGGGTTTTTCGTCCAGGAAACAGAGAAATCGACCACAGAACACCCGCAATTTACAGAAAAATAAATATATGGGTAGATGTAATCATTTAAGGGGACCCTAATTTGATTTTTTTTTTTTTTTTTTTTTTTTTGTTGCAAAGTGTAGTGCGCGGATAGCACAGTGGTATTGTCAATGTCCTCCCCACACCGGGTGGAAAAAGCCCGAGTTTACATCCCGTTGATAACCCGAGGAACTTTATGGACTTTTTTCACTCCGTGGATGAGTTAGTAGGCGTAGATAGCAAGTTTTTTTCCCCCTAGAATCTGTGGTTTTTTTCGTTCAGCAAAACAGGCAAATCGACCAGAGAACGCACGCAATTTACAGACAGAACACACACTTGGATAGATGTAATCAATTACGGATAACCCTAATGAATAATTTATTATTATATATATTTTAATATTTTTTATGCAAAGTATATCCAGCTCTTTTGCATCGTTTAGGCTTTCTGATACTATATTATTATTAATAAAACTATCGCATTTCTTTTCCTATCTCGCTTTTAATATTGATAGTCAGAAATCATTATTTAGAAACTCTAGTTATACACATTATTATCTGTTGTCGGGTTTCAGATGGCGTTTTGGCTTTCACATAATATACGTGTTGTGTGTTTTCATTCTTGTTAAGTTTTAGGTTTTGCTAGAAATAATGGGTGCTGTTGAGCCAATGCTTGTTGGTAAGGTTGAAAATATTAATAGCGGATACTTGATAAATAGGGTGTCAACCGTAATCGGTAACCAGAATGATATTGTTGTTATTTGAAGATTCTATGAAATGCCTTGTTCCGGCGTCTTGTTGGATGATTTCTAAACGATTAAAATACCATGTGCGAACGCTGATTCGGTACGAAATTCTGTAATGCTATAACGTAAAATTAATTTTTAAAAGAAGCGTTAATTTATTATTTTTTACATATTTTTGAATAACAAAAATGGGACATTGATAAACCACAATGATCGTTTTTAATATTAAATCGGAAGCATTTATAAAAATTTTATATATTATGCAATTTATAACAAGGCATGTTAATTTCGTTATGGTTTTCATTACACAATTTTCACGTCTTCATTAAAATTAAAACCTGTGCGCTTTATATACTTTTGGAAAACTTACGACTCCTTTCCATACTTGCTAAAATTCAAATCTAGTGAAATTAAGAAATGAAAAAATAATTTGAAATAAATATAAAGTATGCTTATTAACTGTAGTTACCTTTCCCATCGTTCACTGTTTAAATAATGTGTTGTGTGGTTAGGTAAATCATGCCATGCCATATTAGCAAAATTTATGATGACATTGTTGGCAAATAAACAAATTAAATTTAATTATGTTTAATTTAGCCTTTTTTATGGCCAAAAATGAAAATCTATTAAAAAACCATACTTTTGCACGAATCCGTCCCGAATTTGGCCATGCTTGCAATGCAGTGACAAGGTGTATCCATAAGTTGTCACCCTTTTACCCATTGTGGTAACTTATGTATCCATAAGTTGTCACAATGGGGGCTTAGAGGGGAACAGGTATCCTGTGTGTTATCAGACACTCAGCCTAAAACACTGATGGATCCAGTATCTCTCTATTACAGAAGATTTAGGAGAAGTCTGGTTGGCCTGCCTCCCTAAAATCCACTCATGCACACCTTCTCGATGGTAAACCCTGTTATGTCACTTAGGTGGCAACGAGCGTGTAGAGTGGTTCTCTTCAAGACGCCTGGTCAGCGTGAAGAGGAAAAGACCAAACCACCAGCATATGAGAGCACAACAATACTAATGGCCCTCAGTCCCCAGCAGCTTTCACTCTCCCTCTTACGGCAGCGAGAGGATCAGAGTGGAAGCAGAGGGTGCTAAGAATCTCTGGGTACGACCAGGCTGCCGTGCACGGAAACTGAACTTGGCCTGTTGTAACTTACGATCACTTATCGGTGAAGACAGGATATTAGAGCTGGAAAAGGAATTAGAAAATGTGAATTGGAATATCATCGGTTTGGCTGAAACAAGAAGAAGAAATGAATCACTTATAAGTTTATCAAGTGGAAATCTGCTGTACACCAATGGAAACAGTGAAAGGAGTGAAGGTGGAGTTAGGTTTCTGGTCCATAAAGATTTTAAAAAAACATTTTGGAATTCAAAAGTACATCACCAAGGGCGTTAAGACTAATACTCAAGATTTCTAAGAGGTAAAAGCTAAAGATTATAATGATTTATGCAACAACATCGAGCCATGATGATGAAGAGGTTGAAGAAATGTACACCGAAGTTGAGTCTTCTAGATGAGCAGAAAACCCACTACACTATTATTATGGGAGACTTCAATGCTAAGGTTGGAAAAAGGCAAAACAGAGCAGAAAGAGGAACTATAGGAAATTTTGGAATTGGTGAAAGAAATAAAAGAGGTGAAAGACTTGTGGAATTTGCAGAATCTCAAGGACTGTCAGTAATGAACACTTTTTTCAAGAAAAGGGTGAACAGAAAGTGGACATGGAAGAGTCCAAATGGTTTAACAACTAATGAAGATATATTGTGAATGATGTTACCGTCCTGAATAAGGTAAATGTTGGAAGTGATCACAGAATGGTAAGATGTACACTTGATGTAGGAAAGGAAAAAACTGACTCGAGTAAAGAATACAAAGGTCTTTGAGATAACAGAAGAGGAGAAAAAGCAGTATGACTGGAACTTAAGAACATGTTTGAGCTTCTGCAGACTGCTCAGGACCAAGATATCGACGAGGAATATTACAACTTTCTGAAAGTGATAAAGCCCAAGAAACATATAGGGAAACAGAAATCCAAAGAAGAAAAAATTAGTCAAGAAACACTTGTCATGATGAACCGAAGACAACAAATGAAGAGCAAGAAAAACACTGACAGGGAGAAAATTGAGTATACTGAGTTATGTAAAGCCATTAGAAAGAGACTCAGAGTGGACATAAGAAGATTTAACACAAGAAAAGTAGAACAAGCATTAAGGGAAAACAAAAGATTTAAATCAGCAACCATGAGCAGTAATACAGAAAGACAAATTATACTGAAACTGAAGAATAGCGATGGTGTACTTATAAACAGTAGAGAAGGCATAATTAAAATAGCAGAAGACTACTATAGAGAATTATACAAGGAGCGAGGGAATGATACCAGCAGTGGGGAAGATGGATTGCAAAGTAGCAACACATAGGACATACCCGATATTCTTCCTGATGAGGTAGAACATGCATTAAAGAAAATGAAGAATCGGAAAGCCCCGGGGGAAGATGAAGTTACTATAGAGTTGTTAAAATTGGGAGGAAGAGACATAACACAAAAACTGGCAAGGCTCTTCACAAAGTGCATTAGAAAAGGTGTGACGCCTAAGCAGTGGAATAATGCAATCATAGTTTTGCTGCATAAGAAAGGAGATAAATCAGAAATTGGAAATTATAGACCAATTAGCTTGTTATCCCACATCTACAAGTTGTTCACAAGGGTCATTACTAACAGATTAGAAAGAATATTTGATGAGAATCAACCGAAAGAGCAAGCTGGATTTAGGACAGGATTCTCAACTATGGATCACCTTCATGTAATATCACAGCTAATGGAGAAAGCAAATGAATATAAAACACCATTATGCCTGGCATTTGTGGATTATGAAAAGGCATTTGACTCCATACAGCATAAGGCAATGTTTCGGGCTCTGGAAAGACAAGGCATAGATACCCCATATATTATGATTTTGAAGAAAATATATGAGAGTGCTACCTCCTTTATTAGACTAGACAAAGACAGCAGCAAATTTAAAATCGAGAAAGGAGTTCGACAAGGAGACACAATATCTCTGAACCTGTTTACTGCTGCCCTTGAGGAAGCTTTCAGAAGATTAGACTGGTCGCAGAAAGGAGTCAATGTGAACGGAGAGTACTTAAACCATTTACGATTTGCAGATGATGTTGTGGTTATAAGCCACGATCCCAAAGAATTAGAGGAAAATCTTAATCATTTGTGCACAGTTAGTAAGGATTTTGGACTAAAGATGAATATGGCCAAAACAAAAGTAATGATGAACAAGTATGCCACGAAAAGGGAAATAATGATTGAAGGAGCAGTAATTGAAAAGGTGGAGTCATATACTAATCTGGGACAAGTTATTAGCTGTAATAATGATAAATGGCTGGAAGTCAAGAGAAGAATAAATTTTGGATGGATAGCATTCAGGAAATATAGTCACATACTGAAGAGCAATATCCCAGTTTGTCTGAAACTTAAAATAATGAATCAATGTATACTCCCCACCATGACTTATGGAAGTGAAACTTGGGCACTCACCAAAAGAATGGAAGAGAAGCTGAGAACTCACAGCGAAGAATGGAAGAGAAGCTGAGAACTACACAGCGAAGAATGGAACGAATTATATTGGGAATCAGACTGTTAGATAAGAAGAGAAACACATGGATTAGGCAGCAAACTCAAGTAAAGGACATTCTTATTAAAACTAAAGAACTAAAATGGTCTTGGGCAGGATACATAGCTCGAATACATGATGACAGATGGACTAAGAAAATAACAGAATGGTACCCAAGAGGAGCTAGAAGAAAGCCTGGAAGACAAAGGCGGAGATGGATAGATGAAATTCATGAGTTTTTGGGTAGTAAATGGATGGCCAGTGCTCAAAACAGAAGGAACTGGAAAGTTGCTGGAGAGGCCTTCATCCTGCAGTGGATTGAAAATGGATGAAGATGATGAAGTTGCCACAATGGGTAAAAGGGTGTTCAGTGGGAGAAGACAAAGAGTGGTAATCAATGGAGGCTGCTTTTGATAGATTAATGTTATTAGTGGAGTCCTCCAGGGTTCGGTTGAGCTCACTGTTGTTTTGTATATTTATCAGTGATATTGTTAAAGGTATATCAAGCTTAATGTCGAAGTTTGCGGATGATACAAAGGTTAGAAGGGTTGTTAATTGACAGTAATGGCAATGTGCTACTGCAGTGGTTTTCAACCATTTTTTTAATAATGGCACCCCTGAGTAATTTATTTTATTTTGTGGCACCCCCTACTCAATTTTCTTCCTGTTAGATCCGATTTTCTCTCTCTGTATGTATGTGTACATAATATTAAAAAAAAAAGTTATATGATAGTTATTACAATAATATAGCTATAAATAAAATTACAAATTATATATATATATTGTATAATTTTATTCTTTATACAAAGGGTAATAGTAAAGTTTTGCAATATGACGCAACAATGAATCACAGGAAGCTGCTTGTTGCTGCATGTTGAGACATGTTCATATGTGCATAGTAGCCGCCGCGCCAAGTCAATGGGCTCAGTTATTCATTAGTAGTGAGAGTGTAAAGTGCTTGCGATGGCATCGTGGTCACGAAATGAGATAAGGACAGTTTTGCGGTATAATTTCGTGCGTGGTTTAACCATAGACCAGTGCTTAGAAGAAATGACTCTTGCACTAGATGATGATTGTCCACATCGTACAACGATATTCAGGTGGTACAGAGAATTCCAAAGGGGAAATTTCACTCTGGAGGATTCTGAGAGGCCGGGAAGGCCACGAGAATCAGTTACGGAGGAAAACGTTACTGCTGTGAGGAAAATGCTTGACGAAAACAGGCGAGTGACCTACCAACAGATAGAGGATACTTTGGGCCTAAATGCACCAGCAATTCGTTCGATTCTGCAAGATCATTTGCACGTGAAGAAACTTTGTTCTCTCTGGGTGCCGCATCAACTGACTGAAGAGCAGATGACACGACGTGTGACTTGGTGCCGGGAGATGTTAAAAAAGTTTGATAAGGGACAATCTTGGTATATGAACAACATTGTGACAGGTGACGAGACTTGGCTGTACTATTACGATCTGCCGACCAAGGCTCAAAACAAAGTTTGGGTCTTTGATGATGACGACACACCCGTAATTGTCAGAAAATCCCGATCTGTAAAGAAGAAAATGATAGCTGTATTTTTCAAATCGAGTGCAATTGTGGAACGTGTCGTTTTGCACACGCAGAAGACAGTCACAGCTAAGTGGTATACTGAATAATGCCTGCCTAAAGTCATTGGATCTATGAAGAACCTGCGGCCAAAGTCAAGAATGGACACCTGGTACCTCCATCACGAAAATGCTCCAGCTCACCGCGCCAAAGCCTGCACCGAATATGTGACCACGACAGGACTGAAACTTCTAGAGCACCCTCCCTACAGACCAGACCTTGCTCCCTGCGACTTTGCACTGTTCCCCCATGTGAAAATGAAGCTAAAAGGGAGGCGGTTTTCCAGTGATGAGGACCTTCTACGGGCTTGGGACAACGAGTGTGCTTTACTCCCTAGTGAAACTTGGCAGAACTGGTTTAAAGATTGGTTTCGGAGGATGGAGAGGTGTATTGAATGTAGAGGAAATTACTTTGAAAAAATTAAATAAACAAAGCTGTATTGCAAAACTTTCCTAGTACCCGTTGTATAGAGGTACTAAATAAACATCAATTATAGATCATCACAAAATTAAAAAGATACCGTACACCTTTTTATAATGAAATAAATATATAAATTTAAAAAAAAAATAAGCTTAAGTAACTTAAACCCAAATTAAGTGGCACCCCAGTTGAAAACCACTGTGCTACTGTAACAGGATCTAGAAAATTTGGGCAGATGGAATGAGAAGTGGCAACTATATGTAGAAGTAATCCCAGAGATGTGAATCAGTGGTGCTACACTTAGGGTGGTAGAAAATGAAAAAGATCTGGGAGTAATTGTCCAATAGATATGAAGTTTTCTGAGTAATATTTGCTATTTATGGTTTTTAGGAGCATTAGCAACTAAGGCCATATTGCTTCAGGGATATGCGGTGGTCATTCCCTGACCTTTCCGCATCCTCCGTATTTGGTGGTCACAAACTCAAACCCCGGTTTAATCAAGAAACGTGTGCTATGCACTGCTGCTCCTGCCCACCTGGCTACGGAGACGCCTTTCTGAGTAATGCAGACAGGCTGCCAGAACAGGTCATTGGGTATTGTCAATGATATACAGGAATTTTGTTAGGAGGGAAAAGGACGTGATTATTCCTTTGTATAAGGCAGTGTTCAGGCCATGCCTTGAGTACTGCATACAGGACTGTGGAGGCCTCATTTTAGGAAGGTTGTTGAGTTGCTTGAGCATGTACAGAGAAATGCAACAAGATTTGTGAGGGGAACAAAGGGTCCTCTTACCAAGATAGGCTTGAGTTCTGCAAATTGCAGCAGCTGGAGACTAGGCACCTGCGAGTTGTATAAGGAGACTAGGCATCTGATTGAGGTGTATAAGGCCTTGAATGAGTTGAGCACACTGAATTCTGATGGGATTCTTCCGCTTGCTCAGATTACAAACTCGAGGGGACATAAATTCAAATTGAGGAAAGGCAGTTGTAGAATAAATGTGCATAAATTTGCCTTTACCCAGCGGGTGGTTAATTGCTGGAACAAACTTCCAGCTGTTGTTGTCAAAGTTGATAGCTTAAATATATTCAAGGAGGAACTGGACAAATTTTTAGAGGGAATAGATGTGTGAAATTGCTTTCTCTTTGGCTGATGCTACATAAGCTCATATGCTTGCTTTCTTGCATTACCTGCCTCTATTACTATAATCTGGAGTTCAGCCTAATTGTTTGTCACTTGTTAAGAAAGCATTGACATAAGAAAGGTTTAACCTTTTGTTACTCGTGTCCTCAATTTAACAAAGATGGTAGCGTGGCATATATTAGCATTAGCAGTGGCATATGATGCAAGAAATCAAGCTTATACAGCATCAGCCAAAAAAAAAAAAAATTTTAATATATAATTTTTAAATTGTTTACTGAACTATAATTTTTACCGAATTGAAGCAGTGATCAGTTACTTATTATTTTGCTAAACTCAGTTAAAAATAACTAACAAAATTATGAAAATAAATGAGAGCAACCAATAATAATAATGAAATTTTTATTGTCTTTATAATTTTCAAGGTCGTCTCCCAGGTTGAAGCAGATGCTCATATAGTGTCTGGCAGATACAACAGAAAAATCTATTTTTGTCATCTGTATGCGTTTAGCCATCAAACCAAACCCATGCTCCGGCAAGATTAACCACTTGTCATTAGTATCTCACAGAAGCCACGAGTTTTCTACAGGAAAGATGTTTTTGTTTGTCTGGCAGTTGCTAAAAGCCAAACAAAAAATTAATGCCACATAATTCATAGTATATTGATATAAAAACAAAATACTCTATAACCAGTTATAGAATACTGATGGGCAATGGTTCATGGGAAGATTTCATTTACAAATTTAAAAAAAAATTAAAAAGTGGTGTCTGCATTATGATAGCAGAGATAGAGAAAACAATAGGCAGCTCAAAGTCACTTAAGCCCTCTCTTCACAGTATTGGTGTAGAGTGGGATGCCTGCTGTTTTTCTGACTACTGTATCAGCCAAAGGTTAAATATTTCCATACATTAAGATTGCATTTCTACATGTAAATTTCCTGCATTAGTAATACTAGGGCTGTCCTAATTAGCCACCAGCAACTGTTGTCCTAGCTGCACCACAAACTTGGCACTAATGGCAGTCCCATAAGAGGCTATGTTAAAAATATATAATTTTTTTTACTGCTATATGATGTTTAATTCTCTATAATTCCCCAGAATACTGCTTTACCAGGGCCTTCAGAGAATCCTTGGACCACCACTGATTCGCATCCTACGTGAACTGTTGATTTCATCCCCCCCCTCCCCAGCAAAGGCAGTGTAGGTGGTGTTTTTGATAAAATGAGAAATATTTTGTTCAGTTATTGTTTATCAAAATTGTGTAATGGGTCACCTTGAAATAACAAATTAAACCCATTAATATTAGCATGGGCCATTTCAGCCAGATTTAGTTTCCTCGTTTGAAAACCATTCTTGTTTACTCAGGAGTAACAAGGTAATATTTAGAACATCTCTAATGAATGGAGTAAAAGTGATTTCTGAACTGTTGGTCTTTCTCTCGACGTTGTATTTCAGAATAATTTAGGAATACCTTATGATGGTTCTGTTATGCCTACGTAGAACAAATAAAGACAATTAAGTTATATCCACAGAAATTTGTATAACACAGGTTGGCCCCTCCATACAAGTAAACTATTCAGTTGCCAAGTTTGCTAAATTTAAGAGAAAAAGGGAAGAAAAATCAAGTTAAATTTCACATGAAAAAGATGAGAAAAAAGCACAAGTAAAATAATGAACATGTCATTACTTCAATTCCTGTGAGCAAATATCAGGGATATGAATTACAGTTAATTTCTGTACATTTCTGGTATTTATTAATATTGCTAAATCTTATATTTATTGTAAGTAATATTTTGATGAAATTCTTTTTAAAGATTGGCAGTAAAATGGGTACAAATGCCCCTTGGTCTCCCTCAGATGGCAGAACACAGGTTTTTTTTGTTTATCAGGAGAGAGTGTAATACAATGAATAACAGAAGTAATTCTGGTTGTATGAGAAGTGTGTAAGTCTAATATGACATTATAGTGGTTTTGCCACTTTGCTCATTTGGAGCAGTCTGGGTTTGATACCTATCTATGATTGGATGAAATTCTTAAGTCCTTTTCAATCATGGCTGTAGTGAGCTGGCCTTGGGTGAGGGAGAGGAGTCTCCCTCCTCAATTATTCTAGGTTTCAGCCTGAACAACATTAAAATTGGCTAATGAACACACTTCTACAAATGTAATATACTAATACAGATGTAAGTTATATTTGGGATCCATTAACATAATTATTGTTAACATAGAATGCTATTCATCTTTAAGCAGACTTTTGTAATGTTCTGCAACAAAGATCTTGCCCTTTGTCAGAAGTGATTGTATCCACGTACCACTCAGTATTGATAATCACTTTTGGACAGATTTAAGGATTTTCAGAGGTAGGTCAAATTTGTGATCTGTACAGAGACTGCATTGGTTTGGAAGAAAAGTAATTCTTAAGTGTAAAAACGAGCTTTCTTTATGCAGAGATGCAAATATTTGTAATATGTTTGTGCCAAGAATGATTAGGAGTCTGGATCATACCCATTAAAAATCTATTCCTCACTAGAAATGCATGTTATTGAAGATGGATGTAGTAGAAGTAGATTCTGTTTTGTAAGAAATGTTCAGGACTGTGTTCAGAGTTTTAACATTGAAATGAACAAGTATTCTTCCCTTTACTGAAAAATTACCTGTGCCGGTTGTGCTTTTCTGATCAATATTAGCAGTAGTATGGAATAAAAAGTAACCCACAGTTTTTTTTTTTTTTTTTTTTGTGCGAGGCACAAAATGATAAATATAAGGGAAAAAAAATTATTATATGGTATCAAGCAGATTTGTATTTCTTAGATAATTACATTTTAACAAAATAAAAATGTTAAAAGGCATCCAAAGACTAATATAATAATACAAAAACATGTAATTTTCAACACTTCATGGGTTTGTGAATAAATGAGCAACTTAATTTCAAAGGGTAGTTAATCTCGGAACATTGACACAATATCCAGCAGTTTTAAGGATTGCTTTATATTTTCCACAAACAGTACTGAGGGCGCCTCCATAGCCAGGTGGGCAGGAGCAGCAGTGCGTAACACATGCTTCTTGATTAGACCGGGGTTCGAGCCTGTGACCACCAAATACGGAGGATGCGCAAATGTCAGGGAATGACCACCGCATATCCCCGGAGCAATATGGCCTTAGTTGCTAATGCTCCTAAAAACCAAATAACAAACAAACAAACAAAGCATTACTGAGACTTGCATTATAAATTCCAATCCAACTCTGTAACACAGACTCGACCATCGCCTTTTGCCAAGACTTGCAATTATTACATATCAAGGTATAGTATTCACACTTTTTCTTTTGATCTTTACTCTTGTGACATCATTAACATGGAATGTTAATGATGTCACAAGACATCATTAACATGGAATGTTAATGGTGTCAGATGGTGTTCATGTAAAAATCCTGGGAGTAAGGATTAAAACAATCCTTCTCCATGCTGAACTTGTATGAAGTTGTTGATTTTGTAAAGCTTTTCGGTAAATTTGTCAGTGTAGCTCAGAACGTCATAGTGCTTGACCAACTTCACAGCCCAACTTGCAGTATTTTCTATATTTTTATATATTGCTCATGATTTCTAGTGAGTTGCTAAACTTTTCACTAAAATCAGAACAAATTGTGAAAAACTAATAAATATGCATTAAATTTAGTGGTGATGTGAGAAAAAACACAGGAACAAATGAATACCTGAAACAAAGTAAATTTTTAAGGAACAGTCAGCAACATGTAACTAAATGGCTATGACCTTCACATGAAGAGTAAATGAAAGGAATGAAAACTTAGGTAAACAAAAGCCTCTATAAAAAGATAAACATAGTAGGTCTGTATTTCTCCTACATCACACTTTCAGGCTAAGGATCTATCAATTAATATTCAAGAAGTTGTAGGTGTTTGTCAAACTGGAATGTGAAATATCATGTACTGTCACTAACAAAACTTTGGATAGGATTTCTGGACAATGGGAGAAGGTCATTAATATGCACCATTGAGCCAAAACATTGACCAGCGAGTTATGCAAATCGAAGCAATTGAAGTTGTTTATCATATTGTGTCCGGGTCGTGACACAATATGATAAACACCTGATACTGAGCTCCGTTAATCAGTGTTACTCTTCAGATGGAGAAGGCAGCAGACTTAAGCAAGTTTGACAAAAGCCAAATTGTAATGGCCAGATGACTGGGTCAGAGCATATCCGAAACTGCATGGCTGGTGGGGTGCTCATGGTCAGCTGTGGTTAGTACCTACTGAAAGTGGTCCGGGGAGAAGAAACCCACGAACCACCAGCAAGGTGTTGGACGACCACGGCTCATTGATGCTTGAGGTGTGCGAAGGCTCTCCCAGATGGTACGTGGTAACAGAAGGATGAGTGTGGTGCAACTTGCCAGTAATTGGAATGCTGGTGATGGGAGTAATGTGTCATAACGCACAGTACGTTGAATCCTGCCGAATATGGGCTGCTTAGCCACAGGCTGCTCTGAGTGCCCATGCTAACCACGGTTCACCAGCAACAGCGACTACAATGGGCACGCGAGCATCGTAACTGGACCTTGAGTGATTGAAAGAAGGTTATCTGGTCCGATGAATCACGTTTCCTATTGCACCATGTAGACGGCCAGGTATATGTGTATTTACCTGGGGAAGTGATGGCACCTGGATGCACTGTGGGATGAAAACAAGCCAGTGATGGCAGTGTCATGCTTTGGGCGATGTTCTGCAGGGATATCCTGGGTATCCCTGCAGAACATGTGTTGGGCACTCTGACATCTACCACCTGCTTAAACATCAAGGACTGGGAACTTAAGAGAAGAACTCTGACTCTTCTATAAAACAATTTTTCTACCTATCATCGCCTATGCTGCCTGTGTACATTCTTTCAAGCAACCATACTCCGGACCTGACCCATTTAATGGCTCTGGTGTGGCTGTGTGCCCCAGATACATCTGGCAGTGTCATCGACCACGCTGCATTGCCTGGAGCAGTGCTGCTGTTCGGTTGCCCAGTGGGCGATCTTACTTCTGCACTCCCTTGAGCGGAACCTTTTTTTTCCCTGGGGGGGGGAACTTCTCCTACCCCCCCCCCCCCCCTTCTTTTTTTTTTTTTTTGTGGGACATGGCCCACTGCCAAACTGGGATCATCTTCCTTGTTGACTCCCTACTTCCAACTTCTAGCCTCCCAGCCTTCCGCCTCCCCCCACTTTCTTCTTACGCAGCGTCTGTCCCACATGTCAAAATTCAAAAAACATCAAAATTTATGCCTGACCAATTAGAAAACTTATTTTTTAGCGATTGTCCCCTTATAGCTCCTCTAAACTGTGACTAAATATCCTCCCTGGCATCTACTCTTGTTTCATAGTTTTCCTCCATTTATATAGGTCCTAGCCACTGAAATTCCAGGAAAGTAAGTGACAAGACCTGCCAGAGTACTTTAGAAACAATGGTACACCCGGTCAGCCTCCCCGAGGCAAGGTGTGGTAATATCCCACTAGGGCCCCCAGTGGCTAATTGATCGGATGAACAAAGGGTACAACACACTGCATAGTACATAACCTACACACCTCAAAATCTCTGGCCCAATACAAAGCTCACTTGCGGAGATGGGAGAAATCTCAGGAGCCATTAGACACCAACCTATCGTACACCTTACCTAAACATCATTGCTGGCCTGGTACATCCTTTCATAGCAACGGTCTTCCCCTCTGGAGGTGCCATCTTTCAGCAGGATAATGCCATGCCACACCACCTAGATTGTTCAAGACTGGTTTGTGGAACATGAGGAAGACTTCCAGGTATTGCCCTGGCCTCCAAATTCCCCAGACATTAATCCCATCGAGCGTCTATGGTTTGTGTTGGAACAGCAACTCTGATCCACAGCATCTCAACTACGGACCTTACAGGAGTTAAAGGATCTGCTGGTTACGTGTTGGTATCAGATACCACAAGACACATTTAGAAATCTTGTAGTATCTATGCCTCGCTGGGTATGAGCTGTTTTGGCTGCATGTGGAGGACCAACATTATATTAGGTAGGTGGTCATAATGTTTTGGCTCATCGGTGTATAGTAGAATAGGGGAGAGAATGGGTGAAAGGACAGAACCTTGTAACTCAGCATTGCTCAAAGTTGCAAGGCAGCTGACCTGGCCTCATTGTTACCGGGTGGGATCATTTCTTGACACTCCTTATGGAACTCTGTCTTGGACCTTCTCTTCCAGCAGACCTGGAATTTGTCCTTCCAGGTGGGATTTTTTTTATCATGCCCTGACCTTCTAGCAGATTGTATATAGTATATGTTGTGTAAATAGTGTTTACTCACAAAGACGAGCAGCGAAACTGTTGCTGACCCAGGGTTTGTCCTGTGTGGGATGGCTAGTTGTGGACTTGACTCCCCATAATACAGACTCTCTTCTGTCATTCTGTCCACCCTTTGCTGACGGAATACTACCTTCTTGAGCAGATCCTTCTCTCTGCTCAGTAGTTCCTTGGTGAGTCTGGAGACCTTTAAGAGTTGGGATGTTAAGTGAATGGCCTGCGACCGCGATGACTTTCTCTGTCTGTCATCCTTTTACTTTTCTTGGCACCCTATCCTGCACTTCTTCAGGGCCCTATCAACCTACTTCAGGTTCAATCTCCACACTCACTAGAGGGGTGTCTTCTCTGTCACCATTCCCCTACCTTATCTGTTCTGTATCCTATGTTTTATTCCTCTCAGGCCACCTCTGCTCTTTCCCTGGTTAGAGCAGCTCCAGCCTTGTAAAAATCCCCCTTTGTTGTCCTGGCCCAGCTCCTAATGCTGTGGGCAGATTCTGGGAGGGGTCTTCTTTGGTGATTCCACCTCACAGTAAATAAGTAGCTAGATGAACAAAACAAACAACAGACTAACACAATTCGCACTCATCTGCCTTTTCAGTCTTGTGTCCGCTATTTTGATACGGTTGCTCCAGATAGATTAAATTAGCAGTTTGTCACCAATGCTCCGTTAAACATACATCAACAACAGGTCAGTCATTTTCTTCATATGTCTTTATCACCTATAAATAAACATCAGCTTTTGTCATCTTTCGTTCACAGTACTACTTGCAAGAAACAAAAAAAAATAATAATAAAAACCACATTAGCATTACATTAGTAGAGGCATATGATGCAGAAAGCAAACTTTTACAGCATCAGCCAAAAAAAAAAAAACAAAACACCCTTCCCATTTCACCCACCGATTCACTCCAAAAGCCTGTCTAGCTCTGCCTTGAATTTATTTAAGCTGTCAACTTCCACAACAACAGATGGAAGCTTGTTCCAGCAATCTACATCTGCTGGCTAAAAGCGAATTTCTGCACATCTATTCTACAACTGTCTTTCCCCAATTTGAATTTATGCCCCCTCAGGTGTGTAATCTGAACAAGAGGAAGGGTCACATTAGCATTGAGCTTGCTCAAACCATTCAAGGCCTTATACACCTCAATCACATCACCTCACAGGTCCCTAGGCTCCAGACAAGCATTTCTTGGTAAGAGATACCCTTTGTTCCATTCACCAGTCTTGTTGCCCTTCTCTGTACTCGTTCTACAACTCT
The DNA here is from genome assembly GCF_048544385.1 of Mastigoproctus giganteus. NCBI lineage: Eukaryota > Metazoa > Arthropoda > Arachnida > Uropygi > Thelyphonidae > Mastigoproctus > Mastigoproctus giganteus. The sequence goes on along the minus strand of NC_143575.1, from coordinate 26,994,211 downwards.
ACATCCCAAAATGAGGCCTCCAGACCTGTATGCAGTACTCAGTGTGGCCAGACCATTGCCTTATACAAGGTGATAATCACCTTATCCCTGCTAACAAAATTCCTGTATATCATTGACAAGATCCCACGAGCTACACTTGCAGTCTCTAAGCACTGCCCAGAAAACTTTATACTGCACAATTACCTCCAGGTCTTTTTCATTCTCCACTTCCCTGAGTGCAGTACTGCACAGTTGGTATGTTCCTCTGGGGTTATTGCTACCCATAGTCAGTACTTTGTGTTTATCAGTGTTAAACTTCAGTTGCCACCTGTCAGCCCATCTGCTCAACTTTTCTAGATCCTGTTGCAGTAGCGTACTCTATCATTACTGTCATTAACAACCCTGCCAACCTTCGTATCGTCTGCAAACTTGGATGTTAAGCCTGATATACCTTCATCAATATCATTGATAAATACAGAAAACAAGAATGGTCCCAACACTGAACTCTGGGGAACTACACTAATCACTTTAGTCCACAATGTATCAGCTTTAATTTTGACTTGACGCATTATGGCCTCATTTGCCAGTGCACCATTAAACAATAAAACAACCAACCAACCAACCAACAGTAGTCTACGAAGAGCAGTGTCCATTGATTACCACTTTGTCTTCACCCACTCAAACAACCCTTTATCCATAGCAGCAACTTGTACTTAATGCAGTATTGCTCCAATTCGTACAGTAGTCTTCCAGGTGCAACAACATTAGCATTAGTAATGGCACATGATGCAAGAAAGCAAGCTTATATAGCATCAGCCAAAAAAAAAAAAAAAAAAAACCCTTCTCATTTCAGCCATCCACTCACTCCAAATATTTGTCCAGTTCTGCCTTGAATCCATTTAAGCTATCAACTTCTACAATGACAGATGGAAGTTTGTTCTAGTAATCAACTACCCGCTGGCTAAAGGCAAACTTCCACACATCTATCCTACAACTATCTCCAGACACTGTAATTTTCAAAACTTAAGCCTTTCTTCGTAAGAGCAACCCTTTGTTCCATTCACAAATCTTGTTGCTCTTCTCTGTACTTGTTCCAGCAGCTCTACATCCTTCTTAAAATGAGGCCTCCAATCTGTATACAATACTCAAGGTGTGGCCTGACCATTGCCTTATACAAGGGGATAATCATCTGCTTATCCCTGCTAGAAAAATTCCTGTATATCATTGACAAGACACCATGAGCTACTCTTGCAGACTGTCTGCACTGCTCAGAAAACTTGATATCTGCCTGCACAATTACCCTAGGTACTTTCCCTTCTCTACCACTGTGAGTGTAGTAGTACCACACAGTTGATACATTACTTTGGGGGTATTAAAAACTTTCCTAAAATCCAAGTATAAGATATCAACATTATTTTTTGCATCCAGTTGCTTTGCGATCACATCGTTTTATCCAGTCAAATTGGTCAGACAATTTCCCATTAACAAACCCATGCTGTGTCTGAACTATAACTGCAGCCTTGTCTAGTTGATCCTACATGCTTCTTTAACTAGTGACTCCATTATTTTCTCTGGAACAGAAAAAAAAAAAAAAAAAAAAAGTTCCTGTTTATACTCCAGCACAATCAGTTCAGTGGAGTTTACAATAAATCAATCAATACGAATGTTAATCGTATTTAGTAGTCACGGGCTTGAACCCCGGTCCACTCAAAAAGCGTGTGCTACTGCACTCGCGCTCTTCACCTCTCGGCTATGTCAGGCCTGAAAGTTAAACTAAGAGGTCTGTAATTACTTGTGTCACCCTTTGATTCCCCTTTGTGACTTGGGGACATATTTCCACAACCCCAGTTCATGGGGACCTCCACTGAGTCCAAGGAAGCTTTCATAATTATGGCTAAGGGTTTGTTTACTTCCTTTGCTGTCTCCTTTAATATAATTGGATAGATCCCATCCACCCTGGGTGTCTTTCTTATGTTTAACTTCAAAAGTTTTCTTGTAATCTACACTTGCCTGACCTCCTTGGTGACTTTATTACAGACTAGCTTATATATATACACCACAGCCTTCTGTGTCTACTGATAATTTGTGCATCCCATGCACTTTTATTCTCTACCACGAGTCTCATTAGTTCATCCACACCCATTTAGGCCTAAACTTTGAGCAGTATTTCTTAGTAGTTCGTATGGAAAGACTAGTAGCTTCCAAGATTTATTCCTTGAATGCTTTCCATTTAGAATTTGCTGTTGTTAACATGATCAGTTGGTCCCACTATATAGAATTTAAAATCTGTCTAAGACCACTGTAGTCACCTTTACCCCTGATGGTAGTTACATATTTAAGTAAATCCCACATCAGTACACTGTGATCTATGCCACCTAGTGTTTCCTTTATCTGCCCATTCTTTAATACATGAATAATCCCTCTGATAATCAGATCAAGAGTATTACTCCCTCTGGTTGCCTCTCTAACATGCTGCTGTAGAAAACACTCAAGTAAATCCACAAAATTCTTGCTAGTATTCAGTGACCAACCCACAAGTTCCAGTCAATATCTGGGAAGTTAAAATCCCCATTATAAAACAATCTGATTTACTGGCCCACTCTATTTATCTGTACAATTTGTTGTACTGATCAGAGTCATTAGGCCTATAACATACTCCTGCTCTCAATTTTGCTTTCCCAGTGCTTATGTCACACCATACTGATGCAACATTGCAATGTCCACCCATGTTAACTGGATGCACTTCCTTAGATTTTGTTTCTTCACTAACAGCATAACCCCTCTATCCTTTCTGGACACATTGTACTCTCCAAATTCCAATTCTGTGTGACATCTCATGTCTGATATCTCAACAATAACAACCTTTGATGTCTTGACCATCACTTCAAATTCATCAAATTTGTTTACTATACTCATAGTATTGGTGTACATGTAAATATACTTGCAACTGTTCTTAATCTTAGTTACCTTAACAGAGCCCATGTATTTACTTGTTCCATGATGACTTGTAGCAGTCCTTGAAATCCCCAGCCTTCCAGGCTGCTGCGCATTCTAATAGAAGCAGTGCAAGAATCACTTTCACCTCTGCCTGTGGCTACTGTTAATCTTTTAGTCTGTGAATCCCCCCCCCCCAAGCTATCAGTTTTCCGACACATACAACACTGCCTCGACTGCATCAGCAAATATTCTTGCACCCTTTCTATTTAAGTGTATCTCATACCTGTAGATGATCTCTGTTAACAAGCACTGACCACTCTGGGAAAAATTCTACCCCACGAGCCTTGACCAATTTCTCCAGGGCCAAATTGATTGACAAGGCTCTCATCATATACTTCCTATCCTATCTGGACAGAATTGCAGATGTTTTCAAGTTTAACTGTAACTTGCAAGTTTTTTTTCAACATTGACCTGTACTTGTTAAGTAAATCTGCAGTTCTCCTACTCTTAATGTCATTAGTACCAACATGTACAACGATATCACCTTTTATGCCCTTAAAAGATGACATCTGCTCTACAACATCGTCAACTTTTGCCCCTGGCTGACATATCCTGGTCCTATTCCACCTATCCTTTTTGCACAATGTATTACCCATCTCCCTGACAATACAATCACTGACAATAACTTGCTCTTGTGGGTCCTGCACATTCTGCCTTGAAGATTGCAGCTGTGTTGCTTGATCCAGAAGAGTGAGCTCTGGTATTGAGTCAGGCAGCTGACAGCTTAATGAGTCACTCATTTTAATTCCATCAAGGGCATCTACCCTACTCTTCAATTTCTCATAGATACCGATTAGAATGCTGTGTTGCCTGATGCACAAGAGTCATTACAAAAACTACTACAGGTTGACCATCGCCAATCCAGCAGCGTTGGGATCTGTGAGGTGTCGGATTAGTGAGTTTGCCGGATCACCTGTGGTTATTTTAGCACATACATTTCACCCAACAGCTAACCACCTCCTACCTTTTAACACGTTGACTGCCAAGCTAGTTTAAGAAAAAAATTCTCCAGGGGTCAAAAAATATTTAGGAAATAATTTGATTAATAATTCGAAAATAAATATTGTAATGTTGGTTTTGTCGTTTTTTTGCTTAAAATATATAAAAAAAAAAAAAAACAAGTTTTTATGTCGCATATATGTGGCCACCGTGGCCATATATGTTGGTTACTTTATTTCTTGAGAAGCTGTGTCGGCCACATACGTGTGATGCTATTACGGCATATATATGAAGGTCGTTTGTGATTAGTTTATTGCACGTGTGGTGCGAGTGCTGCAATAAAACTAATTACGATAAAATAAACTCTCAAACATCGCAATAAGTTTTGTCAGTACTGTTAGACATTTTGTGAAAACAAGTTTGTTAGCTCTGTATTATCCATCCTATTGTGTTGTGTTTTTCTGCAAATTTGTATAAGTATGTTTAAAAAAAAAAAATCTAAAAAGGAATGGCTAAAAGAAAATTACTAAGGTAAGAGGAACTGAAAGAAATTGCTGGAATTTACAATTAAGCAGAGTTAAACTTCTCACGGACACCGCTGTCGAGTTTTTTCAGAAGTTCAGCTTTATATGTTATGGACAACGTACTGTGTTTACGCTTTACATCACGAGAGCTACTTCCTTTATGCATTGGAACCATGGCTGGGGCTAAATGTGAGCAGGTTATAATAATAAATGCAGAAAAAGAAGTGGGAATGTCTTGCCAGAGTTTACAAGTTCGCACCAGCTGCTGATGCTGCAAGCAATGCCACCAAAACAGTAGCGGCAGGTCGGTGCGCTGACCCGGGATTTTTGAAATTACGTTCGCAGAAATTATGTCCGAATTAGTGGTGGAACTGGATTACCGGTGGCCGGATTAGTGATGGTCAACCTGTACTTTCATATCAGGCGTTTCAGTTATTTTGTCCATCCTTGTATATATGGGTGGTTATAAAATAAATTTCCCTATTCAGGAGACCCTAGTGTCAAAACGGTTACTAGCGCTGTGAAAATCAGTGGGTGTGGGAAAGCAATTTGTAGAAGAAAAATTAGTTCAAATTTCTGCCACCAGGTGAAAAACGGCGCTGCATATAAGAAAAAGTTGTAATTTACTTTAAGACACTGCTTTTGCAAATGACATCCTGTTAGATAAAGCAGAAAGGCCAATACTACTGTCAATAACCATTATGGCTCTTTCAAAAAAGGAATGTGCTCTTTTAGTAAAACTGTTCTATCAGAATAATAGTAATACTAATGCAGCACCACGTGAATAGCGGAAACTTATAAAGGTTTGCGTAAAGGACCTTTGACATCAGTGGGGCTTCAAAAACTAATAAAGAAATTTGAAGCGACGGGAGAGTTAGGTGTAATTCCAGGCAAAGGACAACCACGTATCGGAACAGAGGTAGTGGATGAAGTGGCAGTTTCAGTGGTCAGAATGCGAAACACTACCTGTCAGTAGTGCCAGATGTGTGTGTCAAGAGACTTGAACCTACCTTGGTGTACTGTATGTAAAGTGCTTCAAATAATTTTATGCTGGTTCCCGTACAAGATTTACCTAGTGCAAGAACTAAAGTCTTGTGATCAGTAGCAACGAATAGACTTTGCTCTACGATTTCTGACTCATATGGAACTTGATAATGCATGGGCTCGAATGATTGTGGTCTGATGAGACATATTTCACTCTTCATGGAGCTGTAAATGCACAAAACTGCCAAATATGGGGAACTTCTCATCCATCTGCTGTGCATGAAACATGAAAGACCACTACAAAGTCCATACGTTACAGTATGGTGTGGATTCACAGCAGAGTTTATAATCGGACCATTTTTCTTTGAAGAGTCTACACCTCATGTCCCCGTAAGGTGTACGGTAACTAGTGCACAGTACTGCACTCCTCTAAGAGATCACATTATTCCCGCTCTGCAAGAAAGGCACTGCTTGGAGACCATAGTATTCATGCAAGATGGTACCCCTCCCCATGTTGATCGACAAGCGAAGGAACTGTTCTGTTCAACATTCGAATATAATTGCATAATTTCTGGAGACTTTCTGCAGTTCTGGCCAGCCTGATCAGCAGATCTGAATCCCTGTGATTTCTGGCTATGGGGATACCTGAAAGACAGTTTACCATGGCGGCATACAGATGCTTGTCGATTTGAAAACAAGCATTAAACAGCATGTAGCCAACATCCTCAATGAGATACTATGCGAAAGCTGTCGCACACAGTCCTTCGTTTTCAGAATGTCATCTCGAGTGAACGAAAACACATAGAACAATATCTGTAAATTTCTAAGTTCTGTTATTAAAATCTAATCCTAAGTTAAGTATTCCATCTCATGTTTACAGTGCCATTTCTTCCCTGGTGGCAGAAATTTGAACTAATTTTTTTTCTTTTACAAATCGCTTCCCCATACCCTAAATTGACATACCCATCGATTTTCACAACGCTATCTATAATCATTTTGACACTGTGGGCTCCTGAATAGAGAAACTTATTTTATAATCACCCAGTATATATCACATTGTGCAAAAGCAAAAAATATATGAAAATAACCATAGCCTAGTATAGGTAAGTGCCCATGTAAATTTGTAAATGCAGGTCTTTCATGAAAACATGGTTAATTAATTTTAATGTGGACAATTAAATTGTTGAAGCAGATGCAATAATTAAAATAACTGATCGGAAGTTAACAGATCAGCTGTTTTAATTATTGCATTTAATAGCAAAACAGAATGTTGTAATGTATATTTGGTAAACATATTTTAACAATTAATAAGGATGTGTTCACAAACACCTGCTTGTATTCTTTTTTTTTTTTTTTTTTTTTTTTTTTTCAGTCAGAGGTACAGATGGTATGAGATTCATTCATGGACCACCAATAAATGAAGATTTTGAAGGATTTGAAAAGTAAGCCATACCTGAAACTGCCATTCTACTCTCCTTTAATATTGAACTACGTTAATATAATTTTATATGTAAATATAAAATTAATTACAAACCTCAATACATTTGTGAAACACATTGTTATTAACTTATAACCTTCTTCTAGTGATAATAAGTAGCTCAGTTAAAATCTCTGTTAACCTCTATATAATATTATGTACCATATGCTTAATGGCCAGCATTAGTATGCCACATGTTATCATAATTTCATTAGAAAAAAGAAAATTACTTTTTGTTTAATCCAGTTTGTATCTAGATTAACTGTTTAGCGGGTGCAGAACAAAATCATGGCAACTGGTTTGTTAGTATACAGATTTCACCTGTCAGGTTTTTTTTAGGATAATCAGCAAGAAATAGTTGAAAATGGAAAACTTTAAAAATTCTTGATTGTAACACTATATTGAATAGTAAGATCAATTTGTTTCTTTTTTTTGACTACTGTAAGGTCAACTTCTCAACTTTCACTTCTTATTTTAAAAATAAGTGAAAGTTGAGCAAAAAAGAAAGTGAAACAATTCTCATTTAACATGTTCTTGTGCTTTTTTAAGTTAAATTAACCAAAATGGAGCCTTAGAATTTTTACAGTGACACTCCACCAAAGAAAAATTAGTGATGTAATTGAAGAATTTTTATCACACATGCAGAATACTTTTTTTTTTTTTTTTAAGTTCTCATGATGTTCTCTAAAATTTTTCTAATTTTAGTGAATGTTGTGAAATCTGGCTTTTATATAGATTAAACCTCTAGCACAGGGTTCTCAACTGGGATTCTGTGGAACCCTAGGGTTCCAAGAGATGTTAGGGGTTCCGTGAGAGATCGTGATTGAAAAAAAAATAAACATCGTTTTTTGAACTTAGCATGTCGCATGATTGTAGTGCTCGCAGTGATGGACAATGACC